>NC_092157.1:4689337-4709337 GCF_045791955.1 Oncorhynchus clarkii lewisi
CTGCGGATGTGGTACAGCTTTAAGGGGATAGGCTGTGGGGTCGAGGGGGGGTTAGATGGGGGTTGGGGGGGGGGACTTGGCGCCCCTGTTGATAGTTCTGACGACCAGGGACAGGTGGTGTAATGGGGCTACGGCTGTAGCAGTGACAACAGTGGGTCTCTAGCCTCCTGGCCTGTCTTAACTCGCTGACTGACTGTTTAGGTTTAATTGGAGAGGATTCACCGGGCCGGCACTTTACCCCCACCCTGTTTTCCCAGCAGTCCGTTTGTGAGACTAAATCACTTCAACTACTCCAGAGGTGGAAGAGAAAGGGGACGAGGGGAGGGGACACAGACTAATTATTTTTTGATGAATTCTGACTGAAAGATTGATTCAAACTGGGGGTTTGGAAAGAAGAAAAAAAAAGATAGCCACCCAAAGAGTGGAGAACATTACGTTCTTCCTGTGTGGTTTCAGTGAGGACATTACCGTTGTGTGGCGTTGTGATGCATTGTGGGGTGTGACAGGTAATCAGTGCAAAGCTCAGGTGTGTGTTTAGGTGGTTTAACTCTTTAATCCCTCCCTCTGGTCCTCACACACACACACACACACACACACACACACACACACACACTGGTCTCGTAGCATTAGGCTGGTAAGCCTGCAACACACAGAGCCCCTCGCCCTCCCACATCTGGCTATAGTCTCTGTGTTGTTGTCACCGCTGATTAGAAATGGAAGACTGTAAGCAATACAATAAAATACATTATAAAGTCTCTGTGTTACAGTACATCAAGTTTACAATTTAACCAAGCTTAGAGAGAAAGACACGAACAGAGAGAGAGAGAGAGAGAGAGAGAGAGAGAGAGAGAGAGAGAGAGAGAGAGAGAGAGAGAGAGAGAGAGAGAGAGAGAGAGAGAGAGAGAGAGAGAGAGAGAGAGAGAGAGAGAGAGAGAGAGAGAGAGAGAGAGGGAGAGAAACTTAAAGGAATATACTATTTCTCTGTGGCTTTTTTTTGCCAAGACACTGGTGAAAATGTAGAAAATGATATATGTATTTTAGGCGACGTATTCAGTGAACAGTAAACCGTGCGACGACGTGGTTGTCCACTAGTGGATTAAAGACAGGACACGGATAAGCACGACGACCGTTTCGTCAGAAACAGATGCAGCTTTTGAGAAAGACTGATTATTATTAAGGTTGAAAAGCTTTTTAAATGAATAGTGTAGGACAGTTATATATAAGAATCATATATATTGATGCTTCTGGGAAACACTTTCATCTGTTTTCCTTTTTTTTTGTGATAATGCATTTTTTCCCCCTCAATTTGTCTGGAGATGCTTTGCATTCGTTGCTGTCTGGTTTGAAAGGGGGGGGGGGGGGGGAAAGCCCATTGTCACTGGTTCATTAACTATTTAGAGCCCAGGTCTCTCTTCTTCTCTCCGTATTATCTTACAGACAGACAGGGCCATCCATATCCCCGTTACAGACAATATTACATTACAGAGGCGGAAAGAGAGGGGGAGAAAAAAAATAACACAATTTAGAATTAAGTGAAAAAAATTGCAATTATGTCTTTCATGTGGTGTATCAATATTATTTTGGCTTGAGAAGCACTCAGCTAATATACAAATGTATTTTTTTGGAGGATAGAGGTATTCCGTTTTTTTTTTGTGACTCATTATCTTGATTACAAAAAATAACACAATTAAATGATCTAACAATTTATTTTGGGGGGTAATTGTTAGATCAAATAACTATTCACATTATGTTAAGTTTATCCAATGGTTTAGAAGCTTGGGAAACTTCAGGGTGTGTGTGTGTGTGTGTGTGTGTGTGTGTGTGTGTGTGTGTGTGTGTGTGTGTGTGTGCGTGCGCGCGCCTTTACTTTACTGCAGCCAGCTAGATGACGCACCAATATAAGTACGTTTAGAATGGAGTTTTTACGATAAGGTTACGACCCTGTCCTCGTCTCTATCGCTCACCCGCATCTAAGACGAGTTGCGCTGTTACCACATTAATGAAACTCTCCCTCCTCTCTGCCTGGCCGTTCTGGAGGCTATTCTAGTCCCTCTGTAAGGTCGTAAACAAAAGCAGAACATTCTTTTAGATCTCTAGAATTCCTTCTCCTCTTTATGAGGTCGTAGTGTTCTGGAATGTAGGAGAATTCCGAAGGCGTAAAAGTGTCGATAGATAGATAGAGACAAATCATCAGTGGAAGAGTTTCAATCCAAAATGCTATACATTTTCAGAAATGTTGGTAAATGAGGTTTTATTGTTTAAAGAAAATATGAAAAAGATTGGTGTGTTTTAAAAATAAATATAATCATGGCATGGGGGTTGTTCAATGACCGACATGTATTTGTTTAAAATCTATCACTTTAATGGTTTCATTTTCAAAGAGAAAAAAAATATATGTTTTGTAGGAAAATGCTATATATGCTATTTAGGTATCCTGTGTGGCGCAGCGGTCTAAGGCACTGAGCGGGAGCCCCATAGGGCAGAGCACAACTGGCCCAGCAGCGTCCGGGTTAGGGGAGGATTTGGCCGGGGTAGGCTGTTATTGTAAAATAAGAATTTGTTCTTTAACTGACTTGCCTAGTTAAATAAAGGTTAAATAAAATATAACATAAATCTGCCTCATTCTCAGATAAATAATTACAGATAGGTTTCACACAGTGCAGTGTAATAAAAAACAACTTTTTAATAAATAGCTGTACAACTGATGTGTTTGTGAAATAAATAATAAAAAAATAATAATAATAACTTAATTCAGTAATATGTGATCTGTATGTAAAACATTTACCTTTGACATTTTAGTAATTTACCAAATGCTCTTATCCAGAGTGACTTAGAAGTAATTATCTTCAGATAGCTAGGTGAGACAACCGCATATCACAGGCAAATATACGGGCTCAAATATACAGGATCAAATATACAGGATCAAATATACAGGATCAAATATACGGGATCAAATATACAGGATCAAATATACAGGATCAAATATACAGGATCAAATATACGGGATCAAATATACGGGATCAAATATACAGGATCAAATATACAGGATCAAATATACAGGATCAAATATACAGGATCAAATATACAGGATCAAATATACAGGATCAAATATACAGGATCAAATATACAGGATCAAATATACAGGATCAAATATACAGGATCAAATATACAGGATCAAAATATACGGGATCAAATATACAGGATACGAACATTCCTTTCCATCTAAACAACGGATACAATGTGTTTTGCAAAAAATAATAATGTTGATAAAATCTATGAATTAAAAATCTGGATATAGTAATATTTGACACACACATGAAGGTACCCAATAAGCAGTAATTTCTGATGAGAAAACACAAATGTGAAAAAAATGTGTTAATATTTTGTATTGGAAATAAACTATTTGGTTATTAATGATAATTTCTAAATCAACATGAAATGCTCAGTAACTGTTTGCGCGTGTGTGTGTGTGTGTGCGTATGTGTGTGTGTGTGTGTGCATGTGTGCGTGTGTGCGTGTGTGTGTGGGTGTGTGTGTGTGTGCATGTGTGCGTGTGTGTGTGAGTGTGTGTGCATGTGTGCGTGTGTGTGTGTGTGCGCGTGTGTGTGTGTGTGTGTGCGTGTGCGTGTGTGCCTGTGTGCGTGTGTGTGTGTGTGTGCGTGCGTGTGTGTGTGTGTGCGTTGCTGCCTGTGTGTGTGTGTGCGCGTGTGTGTGTGTGTGTGTGTGCGTGCGTGCCTGTGTGTGTGTGTGCGTGCGTGCCTGTGTGTGTGTGCGTGCGTGTGTTTCTATTGGTTTCGGTTGTATGTTTAATATACAGTAGGATAGTACTGTATTCATCTCAAAAGGAGAAATGGTAGTGCACCGGTCAACATGCAACACCAATGATTACACAATAACACACAACAAGGACACACAGACACTGATTGAAAAGCAGCACATCGTCAACGCATCAATCTATGTTATTTACAAGAAGCTGTACGTTTACATATCTGATGATCGTTGGTATCTGTTGTATTATTTGACGTGCTGTGTTGATGATATTCTCCAGGATCCCCCGACGTCTGTCTCACTGGGACTGAGGATGGAGGAGATGATCTTTAACTTGGCAGACTCTCACTTATTCTTCAACGACTTGGAGGTACGTGGCAGAGTCGGTCTTTTTTAAAATTCTATACCTCTGAGCGTTTTGTCCCCTTTCTCTTGTTCTCTCTTCCTTTAAAACCCCTCAGACCCATTTATATTCCAGAGAACTGACCTATAAGAGGACCCGGTCTCTCTTTCTGCTCGCTAGACACATCCACGCCCACACACCTCCCTCTCCTCCACCGCCTCCTCCCCCTCCTCCTCCTCATCCTCCTCCTCCTCCTCCTCCACCCCTCCCTCTTTTCCTCCTCCTCCTCATCCTCCTCCTCCTCATCCTCCTCCTCCTCCGGATCCTCCTCCGGATCCTCCTCCTCCTCCCCCTCCTCCTCCTCCTCCTCCTCCTCATCCTCCTCCCCCTCCTCCTCCTCCTCCTACTCCTCCTCCTCCCCATCCCTCTCAACATGAATATATACATTACATTGCATTACATTACAGACTACAGACCAGGTCCATCAGTAGTGTAGACATTACATTACATTACATTACAGACTACAGACCAGGTCCATCAGTAGTGTAGACATTACATTGCATTACAGACTACAGACCAGGTCCATCAGTAGTGTAGACATTACATTACATTACAGACTACAGACCAGGTCCATCAGTAGTGTAGACATTACATTACAGACTACAGACCAGGTCCATCAGTAGTGTAGACATTACATTACATTACAGACTACAGACCAGGTCCATCAGTAGTGTAGACATTACATTACATTACAGACTACAGACCAGGTCCATCAGTAGTGTAGACATTACATTACATTACAGACTACAGACCAGGTCCATCAGTAGTGTAGACATTACATTACATTACAGACTACAGACCAGGTCCATCAGTAGTGTAGACATTACATTACATTACAGACTACAGACCAGGTCCATCAGTAGTGTAGACATTACATTACATTACAGACTACAGACCAGGTCCATCAGTAGTGTAGACATTACATTACATTACAGACTACAGACCAGGTCCATCAGTAGTGTAGACATTACATTACATTACAGACTACAGACCAGGTCCATCAGTAGTGTAGACATTACATTACATTACAGACTACAGACCAGGTCCATCAGTAGTGTAGACATTACATTACATTACAGACTACAGACCAGGTCCATCAGTAGTGTAGACATTACATTACATTACAGACTACAGACCAGGTCCATCAGTAGTGTAGACATTACATTACATTACAGACTACAGACCAGGTCCATCAGTAGTGTAGACATTACATTACATTACAGACTACAGACCAGGCCCATCAGTAGTGTAGACATTACATTACATTACAGACTACAGACCAGGTCCATCAGTAGTGTAGACATTACATTACATTACAGACTACAGACCAGGTCCATCAGTAGTGTAGACATTACATTACATTACAGACTACAGACCAGGTCCATCAGTAGTGTAGACATTACATTACATTACAGACTACAGACCAGGTCCATCAGTAGTGTAGACATTACATTACATTACAGACTACAGACCAGGTCCATCAGTAGTGTAGACATTACATTACATTACAGACTACAGACCAGGTCCATCGGTAGTGTAGACATTACATTACAGACTACAGACCAGGTCCATCAGTAGTGTAGACATTACATTACATTACAGACTACAGACCAGGTCCATCAGTAGTGTAGACATTACATTACATTACAGACTACAGACCAGGTCCATCAGTAGTGTAGACATTACATTACATTACAGACTACAGACCAGGTCCATCAGTAGTGTAGACATTACATTACAGACTACAGACCAGGTCCATCAGTAGTGTAGACATTACATTACATTACAGACTACAGACCAGGTCCATCAGTAGTGTAGACATTACATTACATTACATTACAGACTACAGACCAGGTCCATCAGTAGTGTAGACATTACATTACATTACAGACTACAGACCAGGTCCATCAGTAGTGTAGACATTACATTACATTACAGACTACAGACCAGGTCCATCAGTAGTGTAGACATTACATTACATTACAGACTACAGACCAGGTCCATCAGTAGTGTAGACATTACATTACATTACAGACTACAGACCAGGTCCATCAGTAGTGTAGACATTACATTACATTACATTACAGACTACAGACCAGGTCCATCAGTAGTGTAGACATTACATTACATTACAGACTACAGACCAGGTCCATCAGTAGTGTAGACATTACATTACATTACAGACTACAGACTACAGACCAGGTCCATCAGTAGTGTAGACATTACATTACATTACAGACTACAGACCAGGTATCAGTTGTACATTACATTACATTACAGACTACAGACCAGGTCCATCAGTAGTGTAGACATTACATTACATTACATTACAGACTACAGACCAGGTCCATCAGTAGTGTAGACATTACATTACATTACAGACTACAGACCAGGTCCATCAGTAGTGTAGACATTACATTACATTACAGACTACAGACCAGGTCCATCAGTAGTGTAGACATTACATTACATTACAGACTACAGACCAGGTCCATCAGTAGTGTAGACATTACATTACATTACAGACTACAGACCAGGTCCATCAGTAGTGTAGACATTACATTACATTACATTACATTACATTACATTACATTACAGACTACAGACCAGGTCCATCAGTAGTGTAGACATTACATTACATTACATTACAGACTACAGACCAGGTCCATCAGTAGTGTAGACATTACATTACATTACAGACTACAGACATTACATTACATTACAGACTACAGACCAGGTCCATCAGTAGTGTAGACATTACATTACATTACAGACTACAGACCAGGTCCATCAGTAGTGTAGACATTACATTACATTACAGACTACAGACTACAGACCAGGTCCATCAGTAGTGTAGACATTACATTACATTACAGACTACAGACCAGGTCCATCAGTAGTGTAGACATTACATTACATTACATTACAGACTACAGACCAGGCCCATCAGTAGTGTAGACATTACATTACATTACAGACTACAGACCAGGTCCATCAGTAGTGTAGACATTACATTACATTACAGACTACAGACCAGGTCCATCAGTAGTGTAGACATTACATTACATTACAGACTACAGACTACAGACCAGGTCCATCAGTAGTGTAGACATTACATTACATTACAGACTACAGACCAGGTCCATCAGTAGTGTAGACATTACATTACAGACTACAGACCAGGTCCATCAGTAGTGTAGACATTACATTACATTACATTACATTACAGACTACAGACCAGGTCCATTAAAGTTTTAGCTTAAGCATCAACAACCATTTAATAGCGGGGAGCCAATTGAGCCCAGTTCTCAGTTACCAGGCCCAAGGGACACTATGAATTTTACATGTGCTGTGAGTCTCTCAGTCTGTCATCATTCCTGGGCCGGTCGGGAGCACTTGTCTCTAGTGTTTCTCTCTCTACATCTCCTCTCCTCTGCTCCCCTCCTCTCCTCTCCTCTGCTCCCCTCCTCTCCTCTCCCCCTCTCTACATCTCTCCTCTGCTCCCCTCCCTCTCCTTTCCTCTCTCTACATCTCATCTCCTCTCTCTACATCTCTCCTCTACTCCCTGCTCTCTCCTCTCCTCTTTCTACATCTCCTCTCCTCTCTCTACATCTCTCCTCTGCTCCCCTCTCTCTCCTCTCCTCTCTCTACATCTCTCCTCTGCACCCCTCTCTCTCCTTTCCTCTCTCTACATCTCCTCTCCTCTCTCTACATCTCTCCTCTACTCCCCTCCTCTCTCTACATCTCCTCTCCTCTGCTCCCCTCTCTCTCCTCTCCTCTCTCTACATCTCCTCTCCTCTGCTCCCCTCTACATCTCCTCTCCTCTACTCCCCTCTCTCTCTCATCTCCTCTTTCTACATCTCCTCTCCTCTCTCTACATACCTCCTCTGCACCCCTCTCTCTTCTCTGCTCTTCCTCTCTCTACATCTCCTCTCCTCTCTATATATCTCTCCTCTACTCCCCTCTCTCTCATCTCCTCTTCCTCTCTCTACTGTCCTCTCTATACATCTCTCCTCTACTCCCCTCTCTCTCCTCTCCTCTCTATCCTCCCCTCTCTCTCCTCTCCTCTTCCTCTCTCTACTGTCCTCTCTCTACATCTCCTCTCCCTCTCCTCTTCTCTCCCTGCCTGTCTCTCTCCCTCTATCTTTCTCTGGGCCGGTGAATTTGACACCCGTGACCCAGGTCTTTCCGTTGGCTCTGGTCAACAGTAGTGCACTATGTAGGGAATAGGGTACCGTTTGGGACCGAGCCTCAGTGTACTACTCCAGGCTGACCACCCCTCTCAGCAGAGGAAATGTTTGGTTTGATATTTAAGCCTGAAGAGAGTTGTGGCCGGTCTGCCAAACCGTATTAGTCACCAGCATGTTCGGTGGAAGAAATTGAGGAAAAAGGGAGAGAGGGGAGAAAGAGAGGAAGATGAAGGGGTTGAGAGAGAGAGAGAGAGAGAGAGAGAGAGAGAGAGAGAGAGAGAGAGAGGAGAGAGAGAGAGAGAGAGAGAGAGAGAGAGAGAGAGAGAGAGAGAGAGAGAGAGAGAGAGAGAGAGAGAGAGAGAGAGAGAGAGAGAGAGAGAGAGAGAGAGAGAGAGGAAGATGAAGGGGTAGAGAGAGAGAGAGAGAGAGAGAGAGAGAGAGAGAGAGAGAGAGAGAGAGAGAGAGAGAGAGAGAGAGAGAGTGAGAGAGAGAGAGAGAGAGAGAGAGGAAGATGAAGGGGTTGAGAGAGAGAGAGAGAGAGAGAGAGAGAGAGAGAGAGAGAGAGAGAGAGAGAGGAGATGAAGGGGTAGAGAGAGAGAGAGAGAGAGAGAGAGAGAGAGAGAGAGAGAGAGAGAGAGAGAGAATGTTAAAATGTTTGTTTTCCCTCTGTCAGACAGCCAAAGGAGTAGAGTGACTGAGAGATTACAAACACAGTCGTCGTGATCAAAGTAATTGACTGCAATTGGCTGGTTAAATATTTCCTTATGCTTTCGCCCAATCACTACAATACAGAAAAACTGCACTTTCTTTTTAATAGATGTGCCCCAATCATTTGCAAAAATGGCAGTTTGAAAACAAAAGCTTCAATATGTTATTTCTTCCAACATCTGTCCTGGGTTTTGATTTTGTCAACAGTTCAACCGTTCGCTGCTTTATAAAATGGTTTTATATGTGCGATGCATATTTTCCTCTGATCTACCTCAACTAAGGACGTTATGAATTTTGCTTATGCCACTTTAAAGTCCCCGAGTTTTTCCAGTTTTTAAATCTAGAATAGAAAATAACATGCTAATTTTAATCTCCCATCTCCAACATCTATCTACCTGTTGATACGCCTGTTTCCCCATGGTTATCATCAACGTAGGCCCCTGCAGTGGGAGTGTTAATGCCCTGTGTACCACCCAAATGACACCCTATTTGACCTAGATAGTTTGTGTGTATATATTGATGTGTCTTTTTTTTTTAATGTAAGTTCTGTCCTTGAGCTGTTCTTGTCTGTTGATGTTCTGTATTATGTCATTCTGCATTCTTTTTTGTGTTCTGTGTTCTGTGTTCTGTGTTCTGTGTTTTGTGTTTTGTGTTCTGTGTTCTGTGTTCTGTGTTCTGTGTTTTGTGTTCTGTGTTCTGTGTTTTGTTTTCTGTGTGGAACTCCAGAAAGAGTAGCTGCTGCTTTTGCAACAGCTAATGGGGATCCTAATAAAATACCAAATACCAAATATTCCCTATTTAGCGCACTACTTTATACCCTGCCCAGGGAACTGAGGTTGAAAATTAGCCGGCTGGCTGAAACCGGCAATTTTACTGAAACCTTGATTGATGTGCACTGTACCTTTAAAAATAAACTCAAACTTTGGATACTGTCAATGCTCTGGTCAAAAGTAGTGCACGATATAGTAAATGGGCTCTGGTCAAAAGTAGTGCACGATATAGTAAATGGCCTCTGGTCAAAAGTAGTGCACGATATAGTAAATGGGCTCTGGTCAAAAGTAGTGCACGATATAGTAAATGGGCTCTGGTCAAAAGTAGTGCACTACATAGTAAATGGCCTCTGGTCAAAAGTAGTGCACTATATAGGGAATAATTTGCCATTTGGGATTGTTCCTGTGAGTTGTCACAGCGAGGCCTTCCTGACGTTTCCTCTTTCATTCCCTCTGATTTACAAACAGCTGTAGCTAAATAGAGGTCCACTATAAATCCCAGATAACCAGGCAGCCAGACAGCAGATCACCAGGCAGCCAGACAGCAGATCACCAGGCAGCCAGACAGCAGATAACCAGGCAGCCAGACAGCAGATAACCAGGCAGCCAGACAGCAGATAACCAGGCAGCCAGACAGCAGATAACCAGGCAGCCAGACAGCAGATAACCAGGCAGCCAGACAGCAGATCACCAGGCAGCCAGACAGCAGATAACCAGGCAGCCAGACAGCAGATAACCAGGCAGCCAGACAGCAGATAACCAGGCAGCCAGACAGCAGATTACCAGGCAGCCAGACAGCAGTTAACCAGGCAGCCAGGCAGCAGATAACCAGGCAGCCAGACAGCAGATAACCAGGCAGCCAGACAGCAGATAACCAGGCAGCCAGACAGCAGATAACCAGGCAGCCAGACAGCAGATAACCAGGCAGCCGGACAGCAGATAACCAGGCAGCTTAGACAGCAGATAACCAGGCAGCCAGACAGCAGATAACCAGGCAGCCAGACAGCAGATAACCAGGCAGCCAGACAGCAGATAACCAGGCAGCCAGACAGCAGACTACCGGGCAGCCAGACAGCAGATAACCAGGCAGCCAGACAGCAGATAACCAGGCAGCCAGACAGCAGATAACCAGGCAGCCAGACAGCAGATAACCAGGCAGCCAGACAGCAGATAACCAGGCAGCCAGACAGCAGATCACCAGGCAGCCAGACAGCAGATAACCAGGCAGCCAGACAGCAGATAACCAGGCAGCCAGACAGCAGATAACCAGGCAGCCAGACAGCAGATTACCAGGCAGCCAGACAGCAGTTAACCAGGCAGCCAGGCAGCAGATAACCAGGCAGCCAGACAGCAGATAACCAGGCAGCCAGACAGCAGATAACCAGGCAGCCAGACAGCAGATAACCAGGCAGCCAGACAGCAGATAACCAGGCAGCCGGACAGCAGATAACCAGGCAGCCAGACAGCAGATAACCAGGCAGCCAGACAGCAGATAACCAGGCAGCCAGACAGCAGATAACCAGGCAGCCAGACAGCAGATAACCAGGCAGCCAGACAGCAGACTACCGGGCAGCCAGACAGCAGATAACCAGGCAGCCAGACAGCAGATAACCAGGCAGCCAGACAGCAGATAACCAGGCAGCTAGACAGCAGATAACCAGGCAGCCAGACAGCAGATAACCAGGCAGCCAGACAGCAGATTACCAGGCAGCCAGACAGCAGATAACCAGGCAGCCAGACAGCAGATAACCAGGCAGCCAGACAGCAGATTACCAGGCAGCCAGACAGCAGGTAACCAGGCAGCCAGGCAGCAGATAACCAGGCAGCCAGACAGCAGATAACCAGGCAGCCAGACAGCAGATAACCAGGCAGCCAGACAGCAGATAACCAGGCAGCCAGACAGCAGACTACCGGGCAGCCAGACAGCAGATAACCAGGCAGCTAGACAGCAGATAACCAGGTAGCCAGACAGCAGACTACCAGGCAGCCAGACAGCAGATAACCAAGCAGCCAGACAGCAGATAACCAGGCCGCCAGACAGTAGATAACCAGGTAGCCAGACAGCAGATAACCAGGCAGCTAGACAGCAGATAACCAGGCAGCCAGACAGCAGATAACCAGGCAGCCAGACAGCAGATAACCAGGCAGCCAGACAGAAGACAACCAGGTAGCCAGACAGCAGATAACCAGGCAGCCAGACAGCAGATAACCAGGCAGCTAGACAGCAGATAACCAGGCAGCCAGACAGCAGATAACCAGGCAGCCAGACAGAAGACAACCAGGTAGCCAGGCAGCAGATAACCAGGCAGCCAGACAGCAGATAACCAGGCAGTCAGACAGAATATAACCAGGTGTGTGTGGTGTATTAGAGAGGCTATTGGTGCATTGTCTCTGTGTGGTGTATTAGAGAGACTATTGGTGCTGTGTCTCTGTGTGGTGTATTAGAGAGACTATTGGTGCTGTGTCTCTGTGTGGTGTATTAGAGAGACTATTGGTGCATTGTCTCCTGTGTGGTGTATTAGAGAGACTATTGGTGCTGTGTCTCTGTGTGGTGTATTAGAGAGAAAATTGGTGCTGTGTCTCTGTGTGGTGTATTAGAGAGACTATTGGTGCTGTGTCTCTGTGTGGTGTATTAGAGAGACTATTGGTGCTGTGTCTCTGTGTGGTGTATTAGAGAGACTATTGGTGCTGTGTCTCTATGTGGTGTATTAGAGAGACTATTAGTGCATTGTCTCCTGTGTGGTGTATTAGAGAGACTATTGGTGCTGTGTCTATGTGTGGTGTATTAGAGAGTCTATTGGAGAGGTGTGTCCCTGATGGTAATGCTAACTGTTGGGTATGTGGGAACCAGGGGCCTCTCTGGGCCTAACCTAGCCCTCTGCTCTGCCCTCTCAGTGGGGTACCAACCTGCTGTCTCCCCCTCCCTGGATGAGAAAACAACCCGGCCCTCCCGTCTAGACTACAGAGGCCATGAGGGCAAACCACTCAGAGAGAGCGAGAGAGAAGGGGACAGAGAGAGACAGAGAGATTGAGACAGGAGGGGGGAGAGAGACTTTTGTGAGTGTAATGTTTACTGTTATTTTCTGATTGTTTATTTCAATTTGGTTTATTATCTATTCCATATGCTTTGGCAATGTTAACACGTTTCCTAATAAATCCTTTGAATTCAAAAAGAGAGAGGGAGACAGTGAGAGAGAGAGAGAGAGAGTGACAGAGAGCTAGAGAGACAGTGAGAGAGAGAGAGAGAGAGAGAGAGAGAGAGAGAGAGAGAGAGAGAGAGAGAGAGAGAGTGAAAGAGAGAGAGGGAGACAGTGAGAGAGAGAGAACAAGAGGGAAAGAGAGAGGGAGACAGTGAGAGAGAGAGAACGAGAGGGAAAGAGCTTGATACTGTAAACCCTGATACTGTAAACCCTGGTACTGTAAACCTTGATACTGTAAACCTTGATACTGTAAACCCTGATACTGTAAACCCTGATACTGTAAACCTTGATACTGTAAACCTTGATACTGTAAACCTTGATACTGTAAACCCTGATACTGTAAACCTTGATACTGTAAACCTTGATACTGTAAACCCTGATACTGTAAACCCTGATACTGTAAACCTTGATACTGTAAACCTTGATACTGTAAACCCTGATACTGTAAACCTTGATACTGTAAACCTTGATACTGTAAACCCTGATACTGTAAACCCTGATACTGTAAACCCTGATACTGTAAACCCTGATACTGTAAACCCTGATACTGTAAACCCTGATACTGTAAACAATGATACTGTAAACCTTGATACTGTAAACCCTGATACTGTAAACCTTGATACGGTAAACCCTGATACTGTAAACCCTGATACTGTAAAAGTGGGTTATTTTATAGCTCCCAGACTGCGGTGTGAGAGTTAAAATATTCTCCACACACACACACACACACACACACACACACACACACACACACACACACACACACACACACACACACACACACACAGACAGACAGACAGACAGACAGACAGACAGACAGACAGACAGACAGACAGACAGACAGACAGACAGACAGACTCCCTCCTGAGCCAGCTTTATTAGTCAAAGGTGGAAAAGGGACTCATGTACACTGTGTTCTGCTCATATGTGAATGAATTAGACAACGCTCCAACAAGAGGCCTCATGTCATTTATGATAGTGTGGATGTTACTGGTCAATTCATTTCATTCAAGTTTTACTGTGGTGAGGTTTCACTTTTGTCTTCTGTTTTCTGTGTTCTGTCCTATGTGTTCTGTTTTATGTGTTCTGTCCTATGTGTTCTGTCCTATGTGTTCTGTTTTATGTGTTCTGTCCTATGTGTTCTGTGTTATGTGTTCTGTCCTATGTGTTCTGTCCTATGTGTTCTGTTTTGTGTGTTCTGTCCTATGTGTTCTGTTTTATGTGTTCTGTCCTATGTGTTCTGTTTTATGTGTTCTGTCCTATGTGTTCTGTCCTATGTGTTCTGTCTTATGTGTTCTGTCCTATGTGTTCTGTTTTATGTGTTCTGTTTTATGTGTTCTGTCCTATGTGTTCTGTTTTATGTGTTCTGTCCTGTGTGTTCTGTTTTATGTGTTCTGTTTTATGTGTTCTGTCCTATGTGTTCTGTCCTATGTGTTCTGTTTTATGTGTTCTGTCCTATGTGTTCTGTCCTATGTGTTCTGTTTTATGTGTTCTGTCCTATGTGTTCTGTTTTATGTGTTCTGTCCTATGTGTTCTGTCCTATGTGTTCTGTTTTATGTGTTCTGTCCTATGTGTTCTGTCCTATGTGTTCTGTCTTATGTGTTCTGTCCTATGTGTTCTGTTTTATGTGTTCTGTTTTATGTGTTCTGTCCTATGTGTTCTGTTTTATGTGTTCTGTCCTGTGTGTTCTGTTTTATGTGTTCTGTTTTATGTGTTCTGTCCTATGTGTTCTGTTTTATGTGTTCTGTTTTATGTGTTCTGTCCTATGTGTTCTGTTTTATGTGTTCTGTTTTATGTGTTCTGTCCTATGTGTTCTGTTTTATGTGTTCTGTCCTATGTGTTCTGTTTTATGTGTTCTGTCCTATGTGTTCTGTTTTATGTGTTAAAAATCCTACTATGTGATTTTCTGGATTTTTTTCCTCATTTTGTCTGTCATAGTTGAAGTATACCTATGATGAAAATTACAGGCCTCTCTCATCTTTTTAAGTGGGAGAACTTGCACAATTGGTGGCTGACTAAATACTTTTTTGCCCCACTGTATGTAGACACTTGCATGATGCTTTTGAAAAGTGGCAGGATTGCCCTGTACGATTTTATTTATAGTTGTAAATACTTAAATGTCTACCTGTGGGTTTCTGTCTAGTCAACCATAGTGACCTGTCACTTATTTTCAGCGTTTCAGTCAATGAGAATTTTGTCTCTCCGGTTGGTTATCTCTCTTCCCTCTCTCTGTCTTCCTCCTCTCTCTCTCTTCCTCCTCTCTCCTCTCTCTCTCTCTCTCTCTCTCTCTCTCTCAATTCAGTTTCAATTTAATTAAGGGGCTTTACTGACATAGGAGACATATGTTTACTTTGCCAAAACAAGTGAAGTAGATAATAAACAAAAGTGAAATAAACGATAAAAATTAACAGGTGACACTAGTTCCAAAAGAATAAAGACATTTCAAATGTTATATTATGTCTATATCCAGTTATAGTACACAAGGGAAAATAAATAAGCATAAATATGGGTTGTATTTATAATGGTGTTTGTTCTTCGCTAGTTGCCCTTTTCTCGTGGCAACAGGTCACAGATCATGCTGCTGTGATGGCACACTGTGGAATTTCACCCTATAGATATGGGAATTCTTTGTGGATCTGTGTAATCTGATGGAAATATGTGTTAAATGTGTATCTGATATGCTCTCTCTCTCTCTCTCTCTTTTAAGAGAGTAGGTATCTCTCTCTGTATGAATGGTGTGAGTTGATGATAAAGTAGGTATCTCTCTCTGTGTGAATGGTGTGAGTTGATGATAAAGTAGGTATCTCTCTCTGTATGAATGGTGTGAGTTGATGATAAAGTAGGTATCTCTCTCTGTGTGAATGGTGTGAGTTGATGATAAAGTAGGTATCTCTCTCTGTGTGAATGGTGTGAGTTGATGATAAAGTAGGTATCTCTCTCTGTGTGAATGGTGTGAGTTGAACTCAGTATAAAAGGATGAATACCTGTGCTTTGTTTGGGGTGGCTGTTTGAATTCCGTGACTGTTCAAGCACCGGTTGTGGATTGGATCTGAAGAACTGCTCTTTGTTCCCTACATCCTGTCACTGACCCTCTAGGTAATCACCTCCCCCCCACCCCCACCCCAACCCCCTCCACCCCCAGCCAGGGATACCTGTTGGTGGGAACTTAGAGAAGAGATTCGTGGGGGTCACGGAGGAGGACCACCACCCTCCCACACACACCCCTCCAGTCCCCCTTCTCTCCCTCAGATAGGGGGGGATGACAGGGGAGGGGTAGCGAAACAGCATTGAGAACCTGCGAACCATGGATGGGCCTTTTTCACATGGAATTAGCTTGTAAGGCGAGAAGGAATGCTCTCTGTGTGATGATGGCTGTTAGCTAGCCAGGTCTCTCTGTGATGACGTCTGTTAGCTAGCTAGCGCTCTCTCTATGTGTGATGTTGGCTGTTGGCTAGATGGCTCTCTCTGTGTGATGACGTCTGTTAATTAGCTAGCTCTGTCTCTGTGATGACGGCTGTTAGCTAGCTAGCGCTCTGTGTGATGACGGCTGTTAACTAGCTAGCTTTCTCTCTGTGAAGGTATGTTAGCTAACTAGCACTCTGTGTGATGACGGCTGTTAACTAGCTAGCTCTCTCTCTGTGATGGCGGCTGTTAGCTAACTAGCTCTCTGTGTGATGACGGCTGCGAGAGAGAACAGGGAACACAGAGAGAGTGGTAGAGAAAGAGTAGAAGGAGAAAGTGACAGAACAGAGAAGAGAGAGAGAAAACAGGGAAGAGAGAGCGGTAGAGCAAAGGCAGAAGGATTATATGATGAGAGAGAATGTTCCTGTTGTCAGTGACTCAAAGGATATTTTATAATACATGCAGCCATGGTTACCGAGAACATCTCTAAAAGGAGAACAAGAGGGTTATTCAGATAGGAGAAACTAGTATGGATGTTTTTACCAGCTGTAGTATGGTAGGGAGGGTCAATAATTTGGATATTTACATCCTGAGCATTGTGCACCTCTCTCTCTCTCTCTCTCTCTCTCTCTCTCTCTCTCTCTCTCTCTTCTCTCTCTCTCTCTCTCTCTCTCTCTCTCTCTCTCTCTCTCTCTCTCTCTCTCTCTCTCTCTCTCTCTCAATTCAAGGGGCTTTATTGGCATGGGAAAGGTGTTAACATTGCCAAAGCAAGTGAGGTAGATAATATACAAAAGGGAAATAAACAATCAAAATTAACAGTAAACATTACACACACAGAAGTCTCAAGAGAATAAAGACATTACAAATGTCATATTATATATATAAAGAGTGTTGTAACGATGTACAAATGGTTAAAGTACACAAGGGAAAATAAATAAGCATAAATATGGGTTGTATTTACAATGGTGTTTGTTCTTCACTGGTTGCCCTTTTCTGTGGCAACAGGTCACAAATCTTTCTCTCTCTCTAGCAATCTATCTCTCTCTCACCCTCACTCTCTTTTCTCTCTCTCTCTCTAGCAATCTCTCTCTCACCTTCTTGTCCTCTGTCTGTCTGCCCCCACCACCCACCCCCCCTGTTTGGGGAAGTCTCTTTCTTCTCCTCTGGCCTACAGGAAGACTCAGTCGCTCTCTGCTGATTGCTTCATGACAGACGCCAGAGGAACAAAGAGGCCTCTAATACCTTCCTCCTCTATAATGAAAATGTTTCAGCAGGACAGGAGAGAGAGAGGGGAGGTGGGGGGGAGGCAGAGAGAGAGGGGGGGGGAAGAACAGAGAGAGAGATGGACGGTGTGGGGGAGGCAGAGAGCGAGAACATACGACATTATTAACGAATTGGCGCGGGCACTAGAAAAGTCTGCAGCACCCGGCCTCACCCTACTAGAATCCGAAGTCAAATGTCTACTGTTTGCTGATGATCTGGTGCTTCTGTCACCAACCAACGAGGGCATACAGCAGCACCTAGATCTTCTGCACATTTTCTGCCAGACCGTTGCCCAGAAGCACACAAAAAACTATACATACCTTGGCCTAAACATCAGCACCACAGGTAACTTCCACAAAGCTGTGAACCATCTGAGAGACAAGGCAAGAATGCCATCAAATGCCATCAAAAGGAACATAACATTTCAACATACCAATTAGGATCTGGCTAAAAATACTTGAATCAGTTATAGAACCCATTGCTCTTTATGGTTGTGAGGTCTGGGGTCCGCTCACCAACCAAGACTTCACAAAATGGGACAAACACCAAATTGAGACTCTGCATGCAGAATTTACAAAAATATCCTCCGTGTACAACGTAGAACACCAAATAATTAATGGAGAAAAGAATTAGGCCGATACCCACTAATTATCAAAATCCAAAAAAGAGCCGTTAAATTCTACAACCTCCTAAAATAAAGCGATTCCCAAACCTTCCACAACAAAGCCATCACCTACAGAGAGATGAACCTGGAGAAGAGTCCCCTAAGCAAGCTGGTCCTGTGGCTCTGTTCACAAACACAAACACACCCTACAGAGCCCCAGGACAGCAGCACAATTAGACCCAACCAAATCATGAGAAAACAAAGATAATTACTTGACCCATTGGAAAGAATTAACAAAAAAACAGAGCAAACTAGAATGCTATTTGTCCCTAAACAGAGAGTACACAGTGGCAGAATACTTAGCTTTAACTATGTGCAGGCTATGTCCACACTGCCCACAAAATGAGGCGGAAACTGAGCTGCACTTCCTAACCTCCTGCCCAATGTATGACCATATTAGAGACACATATTTCCCTCAGATTACAAAGATCCACAAAGAATTTGAAAACGAATCCAATTTTGATAAACTCCCATATCTACTGGGTGAAATTCCACAGTGTGACATCACAGCAGCAAGATGTGTGACCTGTTGCCACAAGAAAAGGGCAACCAGTGAAGAACAAACACCATTGTAAACACAACTCATATTTATGTTTATTTATTTTCCTATTTGCAAATCAAGTATATAGACATAATATGACATTTGAAATGTCTTTATTCTTTTGGAACTTCTGTGAGTCTAATGTTTACTGTTCATTTTTATTGTTTATTTCACTTTTGTTTATCATCTAGTCCACTTGCTTTGGTAATGTTAACATGTTTCCCATGTCTATGAAGCCCCTTGAATTGAATTGAGAGACAGAGAGAGAGAGAGCAGGGAGTAGTGCAGAATTTGGTATGATAGATAGATAGATGGAAACAGTGATTTGCAAGTTTTCCTTATCCACGTTTCCTTTCCTCTCTAGCTTCACACAGTGGCTTCCTCTCTTTCTTCACACAGTGGCTTCCTCTCTTTCTTCACGTAGTGGCTTCCTCTCTTTCTTCACACAGTGGCTTCCTCTCTTTCTTCACACAGTAGCTTCATCTAACTTCACACAGTGGCTTCCTATCTAGCTTCACACAGTAGCTTCCTCTCTTTCTTCACGTAGTGGCTTCCTCTCTTTCTTCACACAGTAGCTTCCTCTCTTTCTTCACACAGTAGCTTCCTCTCTTTCTTCACACAGTAGCTTCCTCTCTTTCTTCACGTAGTGGCTTCCTCTCTAGCTTCACACAGTGGCTTCCTCTCTTTCTTCACACAGTAGCTTCATCTAACTTCACACAGTGGCTTCCTATCTAGCTTCACACAGTAGCTTCCTCTCTTTCTTCACACAGTAGCTTCCTCTCTTTCTTCACACAGTAGCTTCCTCTCTAGCTTCACACAGTGGCTTCCTCTCTTTCTTCACGTAGTGGCTTCCTCTCTAGCTTCACACAGTGGCTTCCTCTCTTTCTTCACACAGTAGCTTCATCTAACTTCACACAGTGGCTTCCTATCTAGCTTCACACAGTAGCTTCCTCTCTTTCTTCACACAGTAGCTTCCTCTCTTTCTTCACACAGTAGCTTCCTCTCTAGCTTCACACAGTGGCTTCCTCTCTTTCTTCACGTAGTGGCTTCCTCTCTAGCTTCACACAGTGGCTTCCTCTCTTTCTTCACAC
>NC_092157.1:4711837-4729624 GCF_045791955.1 Oncorhynchus clarkii lewisi
CTACCTGAACTCTATCATATTGTCCCAGACCTGCCTGAACTCTATCATATTGTCCCAGACCTACCTGAACTCTATCATATTGTCCCAGACCTGCCTGAACTCTATCATATTGTTCCAGACCTGCCTGAACTCTATCATATTGTCCCAGACCTACCTGAACTCTGTCATCGTGTCCCAGACCTACCTGAACTCTATCATATTGTCCCAGACCTGCCTGAACTCTATCACATTGTCTCAGACCTACCTGAACTATTTCGTATTGTCCCAGAACTACCTGAACTCTATCATATTGTCCCAGACCTGCCTGAACTCTATCATATTGTCCCAGACCTGCCTGAACTCTATCATAGTGTCCCAGACCTGCCTGAACTCTATCACATTGCTCAGACCTACTTGAACTCTATCATATTGTCCCAGACCTACCTGAACTCTATCATATTTTTCCAGACCTACCTGAACTCTATCATATTGTCCCATACCTGCCTGAACTCTATCATATTGTCCCAGACCTACCTGAACTCTATCATATTTTTCCAGACCTACCTGAACTCTATCATATTGTCCCAGACCTGCCTGAACGCTATCATATTGTCCCAGACCTACCTGAACTATATCATAGTGTCCCAGACCTACCTGAACTATATCATATTGTCCCAGACCTGCCTGAACGCTATCATAGTGTCCCAGACCTACCTGAACTATATCATAGTGTCCCAGACCTACCTGAACTATATCATATTGGAGGTGGAGAGGGAGAATGGAGAGGTGGAGCGGGAGAATGAGGAAGCAGGTTTTAAAGGGTCAAAGGTCATCCTCTTTGGATGTGAGACTCAGGGAGAGGGCTTGGCTGAGAATGGAGATGGGGTGAGAGAGAATAGGGAGTGATAATAGAGAAGGGGAATAGAGAGGGGGAATAGAGAGGGGGAATAGAGATGGAGAATAGAGAGGGGGAATAGAGATGGAGAATGGAGAGTGGGAATAGAGATGGAGAATAGAGAGTGGGGAATAGAGAAGGGGAATAGAGAAGGGGAATAGAGAGGGGGAATAGAGATGGAGAATAGAGAGTGGGAATAGAGAAGGGGAATAGAGAGTGGGAATAGAGAAGGGGAATAGAGAGTGGGAATAGAGATGGAGAATAGAGAGTGGGGAATAGAGATGGAGAATAGAGATGGAGAATAGAGAGGGGGAATAGAGATGGAGAATAGAGAGGGGGAATAGAGATGGGGAATAGAGAAGGGGAATAGAGAGGGGGAATAGAGATGGAGAATAGAGAGTGGGAATAGAGAAGGGGAATAGAGAGGGGGAATAGAGATGGAGAATAGAGATGGAGAATAGAGAGGGGGAATAGAGATGGAGAATAGAGAGTGGGAATAGAGATGGAGAATAGAGAGTGGGAATAGAGAAGGGGAATAGAGAGGGGGAATAGAGATGGAGAATAGAGATGGAGAATAGAGAGGGGGAATAGAGATGGAGAATAGAGAGGGGGAATAGAGAGGGGGAATAGAGATGGAGAATAGAGAGGGGGAATAGAGAGGGGGAATAGAGATGGAGAATAGAGATGGAGAATAGAGAGGGTTTGGCTGAATGGCAGCATTAGAGCAGGGGTTGGGGGGTCATGAATTAAATTCTGTTACTGAACAGCTGTTTTGAGTTTCTCCTCACGTCTTCCTCTCCTCCTCCCTTTCTCCTCTCCTCCTCCCTTTCCCCACAAATCCAGGGAGATGAAAAATGTGTTCAGAGGGGAACCAGTAAAATAAAGAAGGCTGCCGGTCCACAACCCTTACTGCTGCTCTAGCATCAGGCAGGAATGCGATAACGTCAGCATTTGGCCCCGTTCAGAGGGACTTAAAACAAGGAAGTCCTGTCTGTGTTTGGGTGTCTTAACACACGCCGGAAAGCTAATTAAAAAGTTTCACAAAGCGGGAAAGGTTTTTACGTTCTGTAAAGCCAAAGGAATTTAAGCTCCCTTCTTCCTTAGTTTCAACTTCCATGAGAAATGGTTTAATAGAAACTTCAAATAGGTGAGGACATAACCCTTTCACCACGTACTTACAACATTAAACTCCTTATCCCCAAGCATGAATTGAATATTTAACTGATTTAAGGTACAGATCAGATGCATGGTCTGTTATTCCTCGTGGTGTGTTATTCCTCGTGGTGTGTTATTCCTCGTGGTGTGTTATTCCTTGTGATGTGTTATTCCTCGTGGTATGTTATTCCTCGTGGTCTGTTATTCCTCGTGGTCTGTTATTCCTTGTGGTGTGTTATTCCTCGTGTTGTGTTCTTCCTCGTGGTGTGTTATTCCTCGTGATCTGTTTTTCCTCGTGGTCTGTTATTCCTCGTGGTGTGTTATTCCTCGTGATGTGTTATTCCTCGTGGTATGTTATTCCTCGTGGTCTGTTATTCCTCGTGGTCTGTTATTCCTTGTGGTGTGTTATTCCTCGTGTTGTGTTCTTCCTCGTGGTGTGTTATTCCTCGTGGTCTGTTTTTCCTCGTGGTCTGTTATTCCTCGTGGTCTGTTATTCCTCATGGTGTGTTATTCCTCGTGGTGTGTTATTCCTCGTGGTGTGTTATTCCTCATGGTGTGTTATTCCTTGTGGTGTGTTATTCCTTGTGGTGTGTTATTCCTCGTGGTGTGTTATTCCTCGTGGTTTGTTATTCCTCGTTGTCTGTTATTCCTCCTGGTGTGTTATTCCTCCTGGTGTGTTATTCCTCGTGGTTTGTTATTCCTCTGGGTGTGTTATTCCTCTTGGTGTGTTATTCCTCGTGGTTTTTTATTCCTTGTGGTGTTTAATTCCTCGTGGTGTGTTATTCCTCGTGGTGTGTTATTCCTCATGGTGTGTTATTCCTCGTGGTCTGTTTTTCATCGTGTTGTGTTATTCCTCATGGTGTGATATTCCTCGTGGTGTGTTATTCCTCATAGTGTGTTATTCCTCGTGGTCTGTTATTCCTCGTGGTCTGTTATTCCTTGTTGTGTGTTATTCCTCGTGTTGTGTTCTTCCTCGTGGCGTGTCATTCCTCGTGGTCTGTTTTTCCTCGTGGTCTGTTATTCCTTGTGGTCTGTTATTCTTCGTGATGTGTTATTCCTCGTGGTGTGTTATTCCTCAAGGTGTGTTATTCCTCGTGGTGTGTTATTCCTCAAGGTGTGTTATTCCTCGTGGTGTGTTATTCCTCGTGGTTTGTTATTCCTCGTGGTCTGTTATTCCTCTTGGTGTGTTATTCATCGTGGTGTGTTATTCCTCATGGTGTGTTATTCCTCATGGTCTGTCATTCCTCGTGGTCTGTTTTCCTCGTGGTCTGTTATTCCTCGTGGTCTGTTATTCCTCGTGGTGTGTTATTCCTCGTGGTGTGTTATTCCTCGTGGTGTGTTATTCCTCATGGTGTGTTATTCCTCGTGGTGTGTTATTCCTTGTGGTGTGTTATTCCTCGTGGTTTGTTATTCCTCGTGGTCTGTCATTCCTCCTAGTCTGTTATTCCTCGTGGTGTGTTATTCCTCATGGTCTGTCATTCCTCATGGTATGTTATTCCTTCTGGTGTGTTATTCCTCCTGGTGTGTTATTCCTTGTGGTTTGTTATTCCTCTTGGTGTGTTATTCCTCTTGGTTTGTTATTCCTCGTGGTGTGTTATTCCTCGCTGTGTGTAATTCCTCGTGGTGTGTTATTCCTCGTGGTGTGTTATTCCTCATGGTGTGTTATTCCTCGTGGTCTGTTTTTCCTCGTGGTGTGTTATTCCTTGTGGTGTGTTATTCCTCGTGGTGTGTTATTCCTCATAGTGTGTTATTCCTCATGGTGTGTTATTCCTCGTGGTCTGTTATTCCTCATGGTCTGTTATTCCTCGTGGTCTGTTATTCCTCGTGGTGTGTTATTCCTCGTGATGTGTTATTCCTCGTGGTATGTTATTCCTCGTGGTCTGTTATTCCTCGTGGTCTGTTATTCCTTGTGGTGTGTTATTCCTCGTGTTGTGTTCTTCCTCGTGGTGTGTTATTCCTCGTGGTCTGTTTTTCCTCGTGGTCTGTTATTCCTCGTGGTCTGTTATTCCTCATGGTGTGTTATTCCTCGTGGTGTGTTATTCCTGGTGGTGTGTTATTCCTGGTGGTCTGTTATACCTCGTGGTGTGTTATTCCTCGTTGTGTGTTATTCCTCGTGGCGTGTTAATCCTTGTGGTGTGTTATTCCTCGTGGTGTGTTATTCCTCGTGGTGTGTTAATCCTTGTGGTGTGTTATTCCTCGTGGTGTGTTATTCCTCGTGGTGTGTTATTCCTCGTGGTGTGTCATTCCTCGTGGTGTGTTATTCCTCGTGGTGTGTTATTCCTCGTGGTGTGTAATTCCTCGTGGTGTGTTATTCCTTGTGGTGTGCAATTTATTCCTCATGGTGTGTTATTCCTCATGGTCTGTTTTTCCTCATGGTGTGTTATTCCTCGTGGTGTGTTATTCCTCCTGGTGTGTTATTCCTCGTGGTCTGTTATTCCTCATGCTGTGTTATTCCTCTTGGTGTGTTATTCCTCGTGGTGTGTTATTCCTCGTGGTGTGCCATTCCTCGTGGTGTGTTATTCCTCGTGGTGTGTTATTCCTCTTGGTGTGTTATTCCTCGTGGTGTGTCATTCCTCGTGGTGTGTTATTCCTCGTGGTGTGTTATTCCTTGAGGTGTGTTATTCCTCGTGGTGTGTTATTCCTTGTGGTGTGTTATTCCTCGTGGTGTGTCATTCCTCGTGGTGTGTTATTCCTCGTGGTGTGTTATTCCTCGTGGTGTGTTATTCCTCGTGGTGTGTTATTCCTCGTGGTGTGTTATTCCTCGTGGTGTGTTATTCCTCTTGGTGTGTTATTCCTCGTGGTGTGTTATTCCTCGTGGTGTGTTATTCCTCGTGGTGTGTCATTCCTCGTGGTGTGTTATTCCTCGTGGTGTGTTTATCCTCGTGGTGTGTTATTCCTCGTGGTGTGTCATTCCTCGTGGTGTGTTATTCCTCGTGGTGTGTTATTCCTTGAGGTGTGTTATTCCTCGTGGTGTGTTATTCCTCGAGGTGTGTTATTCCTCGTGGTGTGTTATTCCTCGTGGTGTGTTATTCCTTGAGGTGTGTTATTCCTTGTGGTGTGTTATTCCTCGAGGTGTGTTATTCCTCGTGGTGTGTTATTCCTCGAGGTGTGTTATTCCTCGTGGTGTGTTATTCCTCGAGGTGTGTTATTCCTCGAGGTGTGTTATTCCTCGTGGTGTGTTATTCCTCGAGGTGTGTTATTCCTCGTGGTGTGTTATTCCTCGTGGTGTGTTATTCCTCGAGGTATGTTATTCCTCGTGGTGTGTTATTCCTCGTGGTGTGTTATTCCTCGTGGTGTGTTATTCCTCGAGGTGTGTCATTCCTCGTGGTGTGTTATTCCTCGTGGTGTGTTATTCCTCGTGGTGTGTTATTCCTCGAGGTGTGTTATTCCTCGTGGTGTGTTATTCCTCGAGGTGTGTTATTCCTCGAGGTGTGTTATTCCTCGTGGTGTGTTATTCCTCGTGGTGTGTCATTCCTCGTGGTGTGTTATTCCTCGAGGTGTGTTATTCCTCGAGGTGTGTTATTCCTCGTGGTGTGTTATTCCTCGAGGTGTGTTATTCCTCGAGGTGTGTTATTCCTCGAGGTGTGTTATTCCTCGTGGTGTGTTATTCCTCGTGGTGTGTTATTCCTCGTGGTGTGTTATTCCTCGAGGTGTGTTATTCCTCGTGGTGTGTTATTCCTCGTGGTGTGTTATTCCTCGTGGTGTGTTATTCCTCGAGGTGTGTTATTCCTTGTGGTGTGTTATTCCTCGAGGTGTGTTATTCCTCGTGGTGTGTTATTCCTTGTGGTGTGTTAATTTTGAGTTCTCTTGATTACTTTTTACTTTGTTCTTTTTGTTTTTACTTTTGCTTTTGTCCAGTGGTAACACTTTCTTATAGTCTGTTTCATAACACATAACTGCATTTAAAGACGTTATGAAGGACATTATAAAGCGTTATTATACATACGTAATAAAACTATATTTTGCAGGGCAGTAAGCAGTGAGCCTGCCTTGCTCTGGCCCGTAGAACTAGGACTCATTCACATTTAGCCCTCTCTGAAGTGGAGGAGAGAGGAGAGGGAGGAGAGGAACGGGGTAGTGGAACACTCCTATAAATGGAAAACTAATAACAGATTTTCGAGAGGGAGAGAGAGACAGAGAGAGAGAGTTCGAAAGAGAGAAAGAGAGAGAGAGTTAGAAAGAAAGGGAGAGAGAGAGACCGTTAGAAAGTGTGTGTTCGACAAGGCGAGAGAGCAGGAGAGAGAGAGAGAGAGAGATCTCGGCTGTGCAGTGCTCTGACCCTAGCCCCGGGGCTGTGCTGGTGTGTGGCGCAGTAGTAATCAGAGGTCATAATTTCATTGGCGGTTAGCATCAGGTTCAATTTTTCTAGTAGGTTGCATTTAGCAGAACGTCTGGATTGTGTTACTGAGGGGCGGCTGAATCAGAGAGAGCTGCAGAATCCCTCTCCAAGACGAGTCAGAGCACGCACACACACACACACACACACACACACACACACACACACACACACACACACACACACACACACACACACACACACACACACACACACACACACACACACACACACACACACACACACAGACGCATGCACAGACGCATGCACACACACACACATACACAGACGCATGCACAAACACACAGACGCATGCACGGACACACACACATACACACACGGACAGACACCAATGTGCCAACAGACACACGCTGTCCATTAACACCGCGGATGTCTTTATTCTCCCTACGTTTCTCTTCTTCTCTCCGCTCTCTATTCTCTCCCCTCCTCTTCTCTCTCTTCTTCTCTCCCCTCCTCTTCTCTCTCCTCCTCTTCTCTCTCCTCCTCTGCTCTCCCCTCCTCTTCTCTCTCCTCTTCTTCTCTCCCCTCCTCTTCTCTCCCCTCCCCTTCTCTCTCCTCTTCTCTTCTCTCTCCTCTTCTTCTCTCCCCTCCTCTTCTCTCTCCTCTTCTTCTCTCCCCTCCTCTTCCCTCCCCTCCTCTTATCTCTCCTCTTCTCTCTGCTCTTCTTCTCTCCACTCCTCTTCTCTACCCTCCTCTTCTCTCCCCTCCTCTTATCTCTCCTCTTCTCTCCCCTCCTCTTCTCTCCCCTCCTCTTATCTCTCCTCTTCTCTCCACTCCTCTTCTCACCCCTCGTGAGACCAGCATATGGTCTCACAAGGGGTCTGAGGATCTCATCTCGGTAACTAATGGCAGTCAGGCTACCTCTGGCGAGCACTTGGAGGGCTGTGCGGCCCCCCCAAAGAAATGCCACCCCACACCATGACTGACCCACCGCCAAACCGGTCATGCTGGAGGATGTTGCAGGCAGCAGAACGTTCTTCACGGCGTCTCCAGACTGTCACGTCTGTCACATGTGCTCAGTGTGAACCTGCTTTCGTCTGTGAAGAGCACAGGGCGCCAGTGGCGAATTTGCCAATCTTGGTGTTCCCTGGAAAATGCCAAACGTCCCGCACGGTGTTGGGCTGTAAGCACAACCCCCACCTGTGGACGTCGGGCCCTCATACCACCCTCATGGAGTCCGTTTGACCGTTTGAGCAAACACATGCACATTTGTGGCCTGCTGGAGGTCATTTTGCAGGGCTCTGGCAGTGCTCCTCCTGCTGCTGGGTTGTTGCCCTTCTACGGCCTCCTCCATGTCTCCTGATGTACTGGCCTGTCTCCTGGTAGTGCCTCCATGCTCTGGACACTACGCTGACAGACACAGCAAACCTTCTTGCCACAGCTCGCATTGATGTGCCATCCTGGATGAGCTGCACTACCTGAGCCACTTGTGTGGGTTGTAGACTCCGTCTCATGCTACCACTAGAGTGAAAGCACCGCCAGCATTCAAAAGTGACCAAAACATCAGCCAGGAAGCATAGGAACTGAGAAGTGGTCTGCAGAACTATTCCTTTATTGGGGGTGTCTTGCTAATTGCCTATAATTTCCACCTGTTGTCTATTCCATTTGCACAACAGCATGTGAAATGTATTGTCAATCAGTGTTGCTTCCTAAGTGGACAGTTTGATTTCACAGAAGTGTGATTGACTTGGAGTTACATTGTGTTGTTTAAGTGTTCCCTTTATTTTTTTGAGCAGTGTATATCGTTATTCATTGAAAGGGTTAGTTCATTCAACCTCGACATTCCTCCAAATAAAATCCCATATGTACAAATATCTCCGATCAGTCTGCTCCCATCACTTGGTTAATCAATTAATCATCTGATGAGGGGTTGAATTAGGAGATCAGTCTGCTCCCATCACGTGGTTAATCAACTAATCATCTGATGAGGGGTTGGATTAGGGGATCAGTTTGCTCCCATCACGTGGTTAATCAATTAATCATCTGACGAGGGGTTGGATTAGGAGATCAGTCTGCTCCCATCACGTGGTTAATCAACTAATCATCTGATGAGGGGTTGGATTAGGGGATCAATCTGCTCCCATCACGTGGTTAATCAACTAATCATCTGATGAGGGGTTGGATTAGGGGATCAGGGTGTGATGATGGAGAGAGAGAGATTGATTGAGTGAGGGAGGAGAGAGGGAGGGAGGGAGGGAGGGAGGGAGGGAGGGAGGGAGGGAGGGAGGGAGGGAGAGAGAGAGAGAGAGAGAGAGAGCGAGAGAGAGAGAGAAGGAGCGAGGGAAGGAGGAGAGTGAGACAGAGAGCGAGGAGATAGAGATGGAGGAAGGGAAGGAGGAGAGAGAGAGGGAGAGAGAGATTTCAATTAGAGTGAGTTCCTCAGTAAATGAAAACTTGTCATATGTTTTGAAATATAACATGAGAGAAAATGCTATTTTGCTCTCTCAAAATTATAAGGTAAAATGTGTACTTTGAACTGCTTTGAAGATAATGATGTGGATTATTTTGAAATGTTCATTTGAATGTCGTATTATGCATCCATATTTACTCCACGTATCTCCTCTCTGTGTTTTAGGAGTGTGACCAGGTTCACATCGATGACGTCTCATCTGATGACAACGGTCAGGATCTGAGGTAGATACAGTTCTAAACCAATCACAATGTTGTAAAGAACAGTTCTAAACCAATCACAATGTTGTAAAGTACAGTTCTAAACCAATCACAATGTTGTAAAGTACAGTTCTAAACCAATCCCAATGTTGTAAAGTACAGTTCTAAACCAATCACAATGTTCTAAAGTACAGTTCTAAACCAATCACAATGTTGTAAAGTACAGTTCTAAACCAATCACAATGTTCTAAAGTACAGTTCTAAACCAATCACAATGTTGTAAAGTACAGTTCTAAACCATTTACAATGTTCTAAAGTACAGTTCTAAACCAATCACAATGTTCTAAAGCACAGTTCTAAACCAATCACAATGTTCTAAAGTACAGTTCTAAACCAATCACAATGTTGTAAAGTACAGTTCTAAACCAATCACAATGTTGTAAAGTACAGTTCTAAACCAATCCCAATGTTGTAAAGTACAGTTCTAAACCAATCACAATGTTCTAAAGTACAGTTCTAAACCAATCACAATGTTGTAAAGTACAGTTCTAAACCAATCACAATGTTCTAAAGTACAGTTCTAAACCAATCACAATGTTGTAAAGTACAGTTCTAAACCAATCACAATGTTCTAAAGTACAGTTCTAAACCAATCACAATGTTGTAAACTACAGTTCTAAACCAATCACAATGTTTAATGTACAGTTCTAAACCAATCACAATGATCTGTTCCTGGGATCTCCCTGTTTTTCCTAGCGTCAGCAGTGGTGCTAATATTTTATTTGTTTCTTGCTTTCCCTCCTCTCTCTATCTCCCCCCCCCCCTCTCTCTCTCTCTCTCTCTCTCTCTCTATCTCCCCCCCCTCTCTCTCTCTCTCTCTCTCTCTCTCTCTATCTCCCCCCCCTCTCTCTCTCTCTCTCTATCTCCCCCCCCCTCTCTCTCTCTCTCTATCTCCCCCCCCTCTCTCTCTCTCTCTCTATCTCCCCCCCCCCTCTCTCTCTCTCTCTCTATCTCCCCCCCCCTCTCTCTCTCTCTCTCTCTCTCTATCTCCCCCCCCCTCTCTCTCTCTCTCTCTCTATCTCTCTCTCTATCTCTCCCCCCCCCCTCTCTCTATCTCTCTCTCTCTTTCTCTCTCTCTCTCTCTCTGTGTCTCTCTCTCTCTCTCTCTCTCTCTCTCTCTCTCTCTCTCTCTCTCTCTCTCTCGTTGTCTCTTGCTCTCTGTGCCCATGCAGTACATATAACTTTGGTTCGGATGGGTTCCACGCGGCAGCGACCAGTGCCAACCTATGCCTGGCCACGGGCGTGAGAGGAGGGGTGGACTGGATGAGAAAACTGGCCTTCCGCTACAGACGAGTAAAAGAAATCTACACCACCTACAAAAATAACGTTGGAGGTAATCCCCAATAACACACTGCTCTGCCTCGCTCTGAACACACGCACCACCTCTGCCTCGCTCTGAACACACACGCCACCTCTGCCTCGCTCTGAACACACACACACCGCCTCTGTCTCGCTCTGAACACACACGCCACCTTTGCCTCGCTCTGAACACACACACACACATACCACCTCTGCCTCGCTCTGAACACACACACACACCACCTCTGTCTCGCTCTGAACACACACACACCACCTCTGCCTCGCTCTGAACACACACACACCACCTCTGCCTCGCTCTGAACACACACACCACCTCTGTCTCGCTCTGAACACACACACACCACCTCTGCCTCGCTCTGAACACACACACCACCTCTGTCTCGCTCTGAACACACACGCCACCTCTGCCTCGCTCTGAACACACACACGCCACCTCTGCCTCGCTCTGAACACACACACAGACACCACCTCTGCCTCGCTCTGAACACACACAAACCACCTCTGCCTCGCTCTGAACACACACACACACCACCTCTGTCTCTCTCTGAACACACACACACCACCTCTGCCTCGCTCTGAACACACACACACCACCTCTGCCTCGCTCTGAACACACACACCACCTCTGTCTCGCTCTGAACACACACACACCACCTCTGCCTCGCTCTGAACACACACACCACCTCTGTCTCGCTCTGAACACACACGCCACCTCTGCCTCGCTCTGAACACACACACGCCACCTCTGCCTCGCTCTGAACACACACACAGACACCACCTCTGCCTCGCTCTGAACACACACACACCACCTCTGCCTCGCTCTGAACACACACACACACCACCTCTGTCTCGCTCTGAACACACACACACCACCTCTGCCTCGCTCTGAACACACACACACCACCTCTGCCTCGCTCTGAACACACACACCACCTCTGTCTCGCTCTGAACACACACACACCACCTCTGCCTCGCTCTGAACACACACACCACCTCTGTCTCGCTCTGAACACACACGCCACCTCTGCCTCGCTCTGAACACACACACGCCACCTCTGTCTCGCTCTGAACACACACACAGACACCACCTCTGCCTCGCTCTGAACACACACACACCACCTCTGCCTCGCTCTGAACAGACACACCACCTCTGCCTCGCTCTGAACACACACACCACGTCTGTCTCGCTCTGAACACACACACCACCTCTGCCTCGCTCTGAACACACACACCACCTCTGACTCGCTCTCAACACACACACCACCTCTGCCTCGCTCTGAACACACACACCACCTCTGCCTCGCTCTGAACACACACACACACCACCTCTGCCTCGCTCTGAACACACACACACACACCACCTCTGCCTCGTTCTGAACACACACACACCACCTCTGCCTCGCTCTGAACACACACACCACCTCTGCCTCGCTCTGAACACACACGCCACCCCTGCCTCGCTCTGAACACACAAAACCTCTGCATCGCTCTGAACACACACACACACCACCTCTGCCTCGCTCTGAACACACACACACCACCTCTGTCTTGCTGAGACTCAAGGTATTTAGAGGTGGCTCCAACCTAAACATTGTTTCTTCGCGTGTCTCCTCTCCTCTCAGGTCTGCTGGGCCCAGCCAAACGAGAAGCCTGGTTACAATTGAGAGCAGAAATTGAAGCTTTGACTGACTCCTGGTTAACACTGGCACTGAAAGCACTCACATTAATCCACTCAAGGTAGGACCCACACACACACTCACATGAATCCACTCAAGGTAGGACTCCCACCCAGCAGTCCCCGCCACCAGCATGTGGTGGAAATTACACAACTGTATATTCACCAACAAAAGAAAACACAAGGATTATTTTAGCCGTATCCCAAATGATACCCTATCCTCTACATATTGCACTCCTTTTGACCAGTCGGCCCTACAGTATGTAGGGAATAGGGTGCCATTTGAGGCGTAGCCTTTATTGTTGGTGGTATAGGCTTCATCTGTCCCTTTAGAAAGATAGCATGGTAAAACCCTTTAAAAAAAGACTCCAATCCAGTTGTCCCTTTAGAAAGATAGCGTGGTAAAACCCTTTAAAAAAGACTCCAATCCATTTGTCCCTTTAGAAAGATAGCATGGTAAAACCCTTTAAAAAAAGACTCCAATCCATTTGTCCCTTTAGAAAGATAGCATGGTAAAACCCTTTAAAAAAGACTTCAATCCATTTGTCCCTTTAGAAAGATAGCATGGTAAAACCCTTTAAAAAAGACTCCAATCCATCTGTCCCTTTAGACTGCTGTTCCTGTGTTGATGTTGTCCTCCCACGCAGTTCTGTAGACGGATTGGTGTCATCCTCTCCCTCTCTTCTCTTAATCATCCCTCTATCTCTTCTCATCCCTCTTCTCATCCCTCTTCTCATACGTCTTCTCATCCCTCTTCTCATCTCTCTTCTCATCCCTCTCATCTCTCCTCTCATCCCTCTTCTCATCTCTCTTCTCATCTCTCTTCTCATCCCTCTCATCTCTCCTCTCATCCCTCTTCTCATCCCTCTTCTCATCCCTCTTCTCATACGTCTTCTCATCCCTCTTCTCATCTCTCTTCTCATCCCTCTCATCTCTCCTCTCATCCCTCTTCTCATCTCTCTTCTCATCTCTCTTCTCATCCCTCTCATCTCTCCTCTTATCCCTCTTATCATCTCTCTTCTCATCTCTCTTCTCATCCCTCTCATCTCTCCTCTCATCCCTCTTCTCATCCCTCTTCTCATCTCTCTTCTCATCCCTCTTCTCATCCCTCTCATCTCATCCCTCTCATCTCATCCCTCTCATCTCTCTTCTCATCTCTCTTCTCATCCCTCTCATCTCTCTTCTCATCCCTCTCATCTCTCTTCTCATACCTCTCATCTCTCTTCTCATCTCTCTTCTCATCCCTCTCATCTCTCTTCTCATCCCTCTCATCTCTCTTCTCATCTCTCTTCTCATCTCTCTTCTCATCTCTCTTCTCATCCCTCTTCTCATCTCTCTTCTCTCTTCTCATACTTCTTCTCATCCCTCTTCTCATCCCTCTTCTCATCCCTCTCATCCGTCTTCTCATCCCTCTTCTCATCCCTCTTCTCATACTTCTTCTCATACTTCTTCTCATCCCTCTTCTCATCCCTCTCATCTCTCTTCTCATACCTCTGATCCCTCTCTTCTCTCCTCTCATCCTTCTCTTCTCGTCCTCCTCTGTGTTGCAGGTCAAACTGTGTGAATATCCTGGTGACCACCACCCAGCTCATACCTGCCCTGGCTAAAGTCCTGCTCTACGGACTGGGGATAGTGTTTCCTATTGACAATATTTATAGTGCTACCAAAATAGGTAAATAAGTTATCCTCTCTGTTTTCAATGTCTACCTGTATGTTCGTCTCTCTAATGCCCTGTTTGTATTGACATGTTGTCTGTCTATCTGTCCGTCCGTCCGTCTGTCTGTCTGTCTGTCTGTCCGTCTGTCCGTCTGTCTGTCTGGTCCTGTAGTGGGTTACAGGACTCATCAGAATGCTCATCCTAATTAATATATGTGTAAACATGGCGTGTGATTGGTCCGTGACGATGAGGAGGCCGGGGGATTGGTCTGTGCTGTAGAGGGGGCCGGACGCTGGAGAGAGTTAATGTCTTTCTCTGAAAGAAGAACTTTTATCAAACAGAATCATTTTCCTGTTGCAGGGCCTCGTTCTCTCTCTTATTGTCTCACTCCATCTCTCTATTTCTCTCTCTCTCTCTCTCTCTCTCTCTGTCTCTCTCTCTCTCTCTCTCTCTCTCTCTCTCTTTCTTTATCTCTCATCCTCTCTCTCTCTCTCTCTCTCTCTCTCTCTCTCTCTCTCTCTCTCTCTGTCTCTCTCTCTCTCTCTCTCTCTCTCTCTCTCTCTCTCTCTCTCTCTCTCTCTCTCTCTCTCTCTCTCTCTCTCTCTCTCTCTCTCTCTCTCTCTCTCTCTCTCTCTCTCTTTCTTTATCTCTCATCCTCTCTCTCTCTCTCACTCCATCTCTCCATCTTCTCTCTTTCTTTCCCTCTCTATCTCTCTCAATTCAATTCAATTCAAGGGCTTTCTTGGCATGGAAAACGTGTTAACATTGCCAAAGCAAGTGAGGTAGATAATATATAAAGTGAAATAAACAATGCAAATTAACAGTAAACATTACACACACAGAAGTTTCCTATCTCTCTCTCTCTCTCTCTCTCTCTCTCTCTCCTCTCTCTCTCTCTCTCTCTCTCCCTCCCTCATATTCTCTGTCTTTCTCTCTCTTCCTCTCTCTCTCCCTCCCTCATATTCTCTCTCTCTCTCTTCCTCTCTCTCTCTCTCTCTCTTCCTCTCTCTCTCTCCCTCCCTCATATTATATTTCTTTCTCTCTCTCAGGCCCTGCATTTGAAACCACTTCATCGCATTTATGTCCATCTACATCCAATGCACTCCCTCCTTCCTCCCTCCTTCCTGCCTCCTTCCTCCCTCCTTCCTGCTTCCTTCCTCCCTCCTTCCTCCCTCCTTCCTCCCTCCTTCCTCCCTCCTTCCTGCCTCCTTCCTCCCTCCTTCCTCCCTCCTTCCTGCCTCCTTACTCCCTCCTTCCTGCCTCCTTCCTCCCTCCTTCCTCCCTCTTTCCTGCCTCATTCCTCCCTCCTTCCTCCCTCCTTCCTCCCTCCTTCCTTCCTCCATCCTGCCTCCTTCCTCCCTCCTTCCTCCCTCCTTCCTCCCTCCTTCCTCCCTCCTTCCTGCCTCCTTCCTCCCTCCTTCCTTCCTCCCTCCTTCCTGCCTCCTTCCTCCCTCCTTCCTCCCTCCTTCCTGCCTCCTTCCTCCCTCCTTCAGTGTTTCAAATGCAAAATAAACATGAACCTTTACTTCATCCCTGCACTCTTAGAAAAAAGGGTTCCAAAAGGGTTCTTCGGCTGTCTCCGTAGGAGAACCCTTTTTAGCTCCAGGGAGAACCCGTTTTGGTTCCACATAGAACCGTTTTGGGTTCCATGTAGAACCCTCTGTGGAAACGGTCCTACATGGAACCCAAAAGAGTTCTACCCGGAATCAAAAAGGGTTCTTCAAAGGGTTCTCCTATAGGGACAGCTGAAGAACCATTTTAGGTTCTAGTTTAAAAAAAGGAGCGAAGAGTGTGCACCATTTACAGCCAGAAACTCAGCCAGCCAGCCAGTCAGTCAGTCAGTCAGTCAGTCAGCAGCCAACCATTCAGTCAGTCAGCCAACCAGTCAGTCAGCCAACCAGTCAGCCAACCAACCAACCAACCAGTCAGCCAACCAGTCAGCCAACCAACCAGTCAGCCAAACAGTCAGTCAGCCAACCAGTCAGCCAACCAACCAACCAATCAGCCAACCAGTCAGCCAACCAGTCAGCCAACCAGTCAGCCAACCAACCAGTTGGTCAGCCAGTCAACCAACCGGTCGTTCAGTCAGCCAGCCAACCAACCAACCAGTCGGTCAGTCAGCCAGCCAACCAACCAGTCGGTCAGCCAGTCAACCAACCGGTCGTTCAGTCAGTCAGCCAGCCAATCAACCAACCAGTCGGTCAGTCAGCCAGCCAACCAACCAGTCGGTCAGCCAGTCAACCAACCAGTCAGCCAGTCAGTCAACCAACCAACCGGTCAGCCAGTCAGTCAACCAACCAACCAGTCAGCCAGTCAGTCAGCCAACCAACCAGTCAGCCAGTCAGTCAGTCAGTCAACCAACCAGTCAGCCAACCAGTCAGTCAACCAACCAACCGGTCAGCCAGTCAGTCAACCAACCAACCAGTCAGCCAGTCAGCCAGTCAGTCAGTCAGCCAGCCAACGGTTGTGTCGGTAGAGTAGAGTATGCAGAGATGACCGTAACGTGAAGCTGTTTCCACACACTGTAGCATGTGATGCTGATTTAGTTTCTGTGGAGGAGAACGAAACACTTTAATAAGTCTCACATTGTCTTTATCTGCTGAGCTGATCGTATCAAATCCCCTGGCTGGGACTCTACTGTTTACACTGAGTCATACTATGGTGAAGCATCATGTTTTAAAAGGGAGCCTGAAGGCAGTTTACGCTCAAACACAGTGTTGTTTCTACATACTGTAGTACGGTATGCAATTCTCCATTGCTCTGTTTTAGGGTAGGGTTTATAGGGCCCTATTCCCTAAATAGCTCTACTTTTCACCATAGCCCCATAGGGTAGGGTTTATAGGGCACTATAGGGTAGGGTGTATAGGGCACTATTCCCTAAATAGCTCTACTTTTCACCATAGCCCCATAGGGTAGTGCACAGTATAGGGAATATCGTGTAATTTGGGAATTCGCTCTGGTCTTCCTCTGTCTCTGTGTTGATTTAAGGTCCCATGTATTAGGTCCATCTTCCAGATCTTGGGCCCTGGCCAGCCCGGGCTGGTAGACCACGATTCAGGTCCAAAATCGGTCTTTAAAAAAAATTAAAAATAATAATTGACCAGGCGGGTTGGTTTGGCACGGTGTCTACTAGCGCATTGTGAAAAGTAACTAGCCGGGTTTAATTTCTCTCTGTTAGCCAAACCTGTCTGTCTGTCTGTCTGTCTGTCTGTCTGTCTGTCTGTCTGTCTGTCTGTCTGTCTGTCTCTCTAACCTGTCTGTCTGTCTCTCTAACCTGTCTGTCTGTCTGTCTGTCTGTCTGTCTCTCTGTCTGTCTGTCTGTCTGTCTGTCTGTCTGTCTGTCTGTCTGTTTTGTCTGTCTGTCTCTCTGTCTGTCTGTCTGTCTGTCTGTCTGTCTGTCTGTCTGTCTGTCTGTCTGTCTGTCTGTCTGTATGTATGTATGTCTGTCTCTCTAACCTCTCTGTCTGTCTCTCTAACCTGTCTGTCTCTCTAACCTGTCTGTCTGTCTCTCTAACCTGTCTGTCTCTCTGCAGGGAAGGAGAGCTGTTTTGAGAGGGTAATTCAGAGATTCGGGAGGAAAGTTGTTTACGTTGTCGTGGGTGACGGAGTGGAAGAGGAGCAAGGCTCAAAAAAGGTAAGAGAGGGGGAAAGCGTAGAAATAGAAAGTGTAAAATAGATACAGTATATCAGTATCTATAGTATAAAATAGATACAGTATATCAGTATCTATAGTAGAAAATAGATACAGTATATCAGTATCTATAGTAGATATATATACAGTATATCAGTATCTATAGTAGATATAGATACAGTATATCAGTATCTATAGTAGATATAGATACAGTATATCAGTATCTATAGTAGATATAGATACAGTATATCAGTATCTATAGTAGATATAGATTCAGTATATCAGTATCTATAGTAGATATAGATACAGTATATCAGTATCTATAGTAGATATAGATACAGTATATCAGTATCTATAGTAGATATAGATACAGTATATCAGTATCTATAGTAGATATAGATAGTATATCAGTATCTATAGTAGATATAGATACAGTATGCATCAGTAT
>NC_092157.1:4729724-4749724 GCF_045791955.1 Oncorhynchus clarkii lewisi
CTATAGTAGATATAGATACAGTATATCAGTATATATGGTAGATAAAGATACAGTATGCATCAGTATTAGGGTCAACCCCATTTTAACTCATTAATTCATGAATTGAATTGAAATTCCATGAGTTTGAATCCTTCATTGGGTCTTAGGGTGGCTGTGAATGGGTCTTAGGGTGGCTGTGAATGGGTCTTAGGGTGGCCGTGAATGGGTCTTAGGGTGGCCGTGAATGGGTCTTAGGGTGGCCGTGAATGGGTCTTAGGGTGGCCGTGAATGGGTCTTAGGGTGGCCGTGAATGGGTCTTAGGGTGGCCGTGAATGGGTCTTAGGGTGGCCGTGAATGGGTCTTAGGGTGGCCGTGAATGGGTCTTAGGGTGGCCGTGAATGGGTCTTAGGGTGGCCGTGAATGGTTCTTAGGGTGGCCGTGAATGGGTCTTAGGGTGGCCGTGAATGGGTCTTAGGGTGGCCGTGAATGGGTCTTAGGGTAGCCGTGAATGGTTCTTAGGGTGGCCTTGAATGGGTCTTAGGGTGGCTGTGAATGGGTCTTAGGGTAGCCGTGAATGGTTCTTAGGGTGGCCTTGAATGGGTCTTAGGGTGGCCTTGAATGGGTCTTAGGGTGGCCGTGAATGGGTCTTAGGGTGGCCGTGAATGGGTCTTAGGGTGGCCGTGAATGGGTCTTAGGGTGGCCGTGAATGGGTCTTAGGGTGGCCGTGAATGGGTCTTAGGGTGGCTGTGAATGGTTCTTAGGGTGGCCGTGAATGGGTCTTAGGGTGGCTGTGAATGGGTCTTAGGGTGGCCGTGAATGGGTCTTAGGGTGGCCGTGAATGGGTCTTTTGGTGGCTGTGAATGGGTCTTACTTCCCATTCTTTCTAACTGAAGGAGCAGAAACTTAACACCCCCTTTAATTTCACCCATTTGTCATCTTATTGACTGTTGAACAACAGGAGAAATCAGCTCCACTCCTCCTCCATCTCTCAGTCTCAGGTTCAGAGAGAGAGAGAGAGACAGAGAGAGAGAGAGAGAGAGAGAGAGAGAGAGAGAGAGAGACAGAGAGATAGAGAGAGAGGGGGGAGAGAGAGAGAGAGGGGAGAGCGAGAGAGAGAAAGGGGGGGAGAGAGAGAGAGAGAGGGAGAAAGAGAGAAAGAGAGGGAGAGAGAGAGGGATTGAGTGAACGAGAGAGAGATAACGAGAGAGAGAGAACGAGAGAGAGAGACAGAGAGAGAGCAGGGGGAGAGAGATATATATATAGAGAGAAAGAGCAGGGGGAGATAGATTTAGGGAGAGAGAGAGAGGGAGAGAGAAAGAGAGGGAGAGAGAAAGAGAGAAAGAGAGGGAGAGAGAGAGGGAGATAGATAGGGAGAGAGAAAATGAGAGAGAGAGATAGGGATAGAGATATAACGAGAGAACGAGAGAGAGAGAGAGAGCAGGGGAAAAGAGATAGAAGGAGAGAGAAAGTAGAGGGAGAGAAATAGACAGTGTGTACAGGTGAGGAAAATATTCTTACCCATGGCCCTAAGCAGCGTAACGCTAGACAGATCCTTTCAGGTTTACAGCAGAAATAGAACATGCATTCACACAGCTTAAATCTTTGTTGATGAGATTAGGATATTTACTGCAATGACAACCCTGTTAGAGAGAACAAGAAAGGCTGCTGGGTGAAAAGCTTTTGATGCACTTCACAACGCAGCTAGATCACAATAATCAGGTTGTTAGACTCCCTCTCTCCGTCTCTATACCTCTACCTCTACCTCTCTCTCCCTCTCTCTCTCTCCTTCTCTCTCGCTCTGTCTACCTCTACCTCTTTCTGTCTCTCTCTACCTCTACCTCTCTCTCCCTCTCTCTCTCTCCTTCTCTCTCTCTCGCTCTCTCTACCTCTACCTCTCTCTGTCTCTCTCTCTACCTCTACCTCTCTCTCCCTCTCTCTCTCTCCTTCTCTCTCGCTCTCTCTACCTCTACCTCTCTCTGTCTCTCTCTACCTCTACATCTCTCTCCCTCTCTCTCTCCTCTCTCGCTCTCTCTACCTCTACCTCTCTCTCTTGCTCTCTTGTGGTGTCGATGAAATTATAAAATATAAACCAAATATATAAAAAATATATAAGTCTGGCATTTTCCCCAATATTTGTAACCAATGACTAACCACCCCAATCCACAAAAGTGGAGACAAATTTGACCCCAATAACCGCGTCAACAGCAACCTTGGGAAAATCCTCTGCATTATCATTAACAGCAGACTCGTACATTTCCTCAATGAAAACAATGTACTGAGCAAATGTCAATGGACTTTTTACCAAATTACCGTACGACAGACCACGTATTCACCCTGCACACAAACAAAACAAAACAAAACAAAAGTCTGTTTGTCTCCATTTGGCATGAGGATCAATACAAATTGATGGAAAGTGGTGTGTCCAGAGAGAGAGAGAGAGAGGGAGGGAGGGAGGGAGGGAGGTAGGGAGGGAGGGAGGGAGGGAGGGAGGGAGAGACGGGAAGTGAGAGCCCTAAAGATGAAGAGAGTCCCACACTCCAAATATAAACTCCCAGTAATTTATTGGGTAAATCACCAATGTTTCGGCATCACTGTGCTTCTTTCAAATCCATGTACACAAACAACAAGAGTGCGGTTAAAATTGGCAAAAAACACGCACATTTCTTTCCATGGGGTCGTGGGGTGAGACACAGATGCAGCTTAAGCCCCACCCTCTTCAACATATATATCAATGTATTGGCGAGGGCACTAGAACAGTCTGCAGCACCCGGCCTCACCCTACTAGAATCTGAAGTCAAATGTCTACTGTTTACTGATGATCTGGTGCTTCTGTCCCCAACCAAGTAGGGCCCACAGCAGCACCTAGATCTTCTGTACAGATTCTGTCAGACCTCGGCCCTGACGGTAAATCTCAGTAAGACCAAAATAATGTTTTTCCAAAAAAGGTCCAGTTGTCAGGACCACAAATACAAATTCCATCTAGACACCATTGCCCTCAAGCACACAAAAAACTATACATACCTTGGCCTGAACATCAGCACCACAGATAACATCCACAAAGCTGTTAACGATCTGAGAGACAAGGCAAGAATATTTTGAGCTGATATCTCAAAATGCTGTACAGAAACCCAGCCTAAAACCCCAAACAGCAAGCAATGCAGGTGTAGAAGCACGGTGGCTAGGAAAAACTCCCTAGAAAGGCCAAAACCTAGGAAGAAACCTAGAGAGGAACCAGGCTCTGAGTGGTGGCCAGTCTTCTTCTGGCTGTGCCGGGTGGAGATTATAACAGAACATGGCCAAAATGTTCAAATGTTCATAGATGACCAGCAGGGTCAGATAATAATAATCACAGTGGTTGTAGAGGGTGCAACAGGTCAGCACCTCAGGAGTAAATGTAATTTGGCTTTTCATAGCCGATCATTCAGAGTATCTCTACCACTCCTGCTGTCTCTAGAGAGTTGAAAACAGCAGGTCTGGGACAGGTAGCACGTCCGGTGAACAGGTCAGGGTTCCATCGCCGCAGGCAGAACAGTTGAAACTGGAGCCAGCACAGCCAGGTGGACTGGGGACAGCAGTCCTCAGGCCAGGTAGTCCTGAGGCATGGTCCTAGGGCTTAGGTCCTCCGATAGAAAGAGAGAGAGAAAGAAAGAGAGAGAGCGAATTAGACAGAGCAATTTAATTCACACAGGACACTGGACAAGACAGGAGAAATACTGCAGATATAACAGACTGACACCTGACATATAAACTACTGCAGGGTAAAGAAGGGCCTTCTATGCCATCAAAGGAACATAAAATTCAACATACCAATTAGGATCTGGCTAAAAATACTTGAATCAGTCATAGAACCCATTGCCCTTTATGGTTGTGAGGTCTGGGATCCGCTTACCAACCAAGAATTCACAAAATGGGACAAACTCCATATTGAGACTCTGCATGCAGAATTCTGCAAAAATATCCTCTGTGTACAACGTAAAACACCAAATAATGCATGCAGAGCAGAATTAGGCCGATACCCGCTAATTCTACAACCACCTGAATGGAAGTGATTCCATAACAAATCCATCACCTACAGAGAGATGAACCTGGAGAAGAGTCCCCTAAGCAAAGCTGGTCCTGGGGCTCTGTTCACAAACACAAACACACCCTACAGAGCCCCAGGACAGCAGCACAATTAGACCCAAACAAATCATGAGAAAACTAAAAGATACATTGGAAAGAATTAACAAAAAAACAGAGCAAACTAGAATGCTATTTGGCAGAGTACACACTGACCACTGTATCTGACCTAAACTTAAGGAAAGCTTTGACTATGTACAGACTCAGTGAGCATAGCCTTGCTATTGAGAAAGGCCGTAGGCAGACCTGGCTCTCGAGAGAAGACAGGCTGTGTGCACACTGCCATCAAAATTAGGTGGAAACTGAGCTGCACTTCATAACCTCCTCCCAAATGTATGACCATATTAGAGACACACATTTCCCTCAGGTTACACAGATCCACAAAAAAATTGAAAACAAATCCCAATTTTGATAAAGTCCCATATCTACTGGGTGAAATTCCACAGTGTGCCGTCACAGCAGCAAGACTTGTGATCTGTTGCCACGAGAAAAGGGCAACCAGTGAAGAACACACACCATTTTAAATGTAAATACAACCCATTTTTATTTATATTTACTTCCACGTTTGTACTTTAACTATTTGCACATCATATGACATTTGAAATGTCTTTATTCTTTTGGAACTTTTGTGTGTGTAATATTTACTGTACATTTTTATTGTTCGTTTGCCTTTTGTTTATTTATTATCTATCTACTTCATTTGATTTGGCAATGTTAACATACTGTACGTTTTCCCATGCCAATAAAGCCCTTCAATTGAATTGAAAATTGAGAGAGACAGAGAGGAAGATACCATCTCCAGCCTTTAAACTTAAAAGCAAAGACAATTTACAAAACAAAAAGCAAAGAGCTTTTTAAGGGTCACTGGAAGCCTTCTAAGTGGAACATACGCCTGGGAGAGAGAGAACTCTGAGAGGGGGAGGGAGGGAGGGAGGGAGGGGCCTTCTAAGTGGAACATACGCCTGGGAGAGAGAGAACTCTGTGAGGGGGAGGGAGGGAGGGAGATAGGGAGGGAGGGAGGGAGGGAGGGAGGGAGGGAGGGAGGGAGGGAGAGAGGGAGGGAGGGAGGGAGGGAGGGAGGGAGGGAGGGAGGGAGGGAGGGAGGGAGGGAGGGAGGGAGGGGCCTTCTAAGTGGAACATACGCCTGGGAGAGAGAGAACTCTGAGAGGGGGAGGGAGGGAGGGAGGGAGGGAGGGAGGGGCCTTCTAAGTGGAACATACGCCTGGGAGAGAGAGAACTCTGAGAGGGGGAGGGAGGGAGGGACCTTCTAAGTGGAACATACGCCTGGGAGAGAGAGAACTCTGAGAGGGGGAGGGAGGGAGGGAGGGAGGGAGGGAGGGAGGGAGGGAGGGAGGGAGGGAGGGAGGGAGGGAGGGGCCTTCTAAGTGGAACATACGCCTGGGAGAGAGAGAACTCTGAGAGGGGGAGGGAGGGAGGGAACTCTGAGGGAGGGAGGGAGGGAGGGAGGGAGGGAGGGAGGGAGGGAGGGAGGGAGGGAGGGAGGGAGGGAGGGAGGGAGGGAGGGAGGGAGGGAGGGAGGGAGGGAGGGGCCTTCTAAGTGGAACATACGCCTGGGAGAGAGAGAACTCTGAGAGGGGGAGGGAGGGAGGGAACTCTGAGGGAGGGAGGGAGGGAGGGAGGGAGGGAGGGAGGGAGGGGCCTTCTAAGTGGAACATACGCCTGGGAGAGAGAGAACTTTGAGAGAAAGCTTTGATAAGACAGAGGTAATGGACCACAGGAGGGAGGGAGGGAGGGAGGGAGGGAGGGAGGGAGGTCGAGGACTCTACCTGACAAGACCCTTTCATTCTCTCCGACTCATGTTTCTCCCTCTCTGCTACTTGCATGGGAACAATGTCTGATTAGCTGGGCTGTCTCTCTATAGCAGTCAAATTCAGCATTAGGTGTTTTTATTTATATTTTATTTAGTTCAAAGAACATTAACTGCCATTGAATTTTGTTTTGTTAGTGTGAAGCAGAGTACCATCATTAGATATAGTACCATCATTAGATATAGTACAATCATTAGTTATAGTACCATCATTAGATATAGTACCATCATTAGATATAGTAGATATAGTACCATCATTAATTATAGTACCATCATTAGATATAGTACCATCATTAGATATAGTACCAATAGTACCATCATTAGATATAGTACCAGTAGTACCATCATTAGATATAGTACCAGTAGCACCATCAGTAGTTATAGTACCATCATTAGATATAGTACCATCATTAGATATAGTACCATCATTAGATATAGTACCATCATTTAGATATAGTACCATCATTATATATAGTACCATCATTAGATATAGTAGTACCATCATTAGATATAGTACCATCATTAGATACAGTACCAAATAGTGCCATCATTAGTTATAGTACCATCATTAGATATAGTACCATCATTAGATATAGTACCATCATTAGATATAGTTCCATCATTAGTTATAGTACCATCATTAGATATAGTACCATCATTAGATATAGTACCAGTAGTACCATCATTAGATATAGTACCAGTAGTACCATCATTAGATAAAGTACCAGTAGTACCATCATTAGTTATAGTACCATCATTAGATATAGTACCATCGTTAGTTACAATAACTTCATTTGTTATAGTACCATCATTAGATATAGTACCAGTAGTACCATCATTAGATATAGTACCATCATTAGTTATATTACCATCATTAGATATAGTACCATCATTAGATATAGTACCATAATTAGATATATTACCATCATTAGATATATTACCATCATTAGTTAGAGTACCATCATTAGATATAGTACCATCACTAGATATAGTACCATCATTAGATATAGTACCAGTAGTAGCATTATTAGATATATTACCATCATTAGATATAGTACCATCATTAGTTATAGTACCATCACTAGATATAGTACCATCATTAGTTACAGTACCAGTAGTACCATTATTCGATGTATTACCATCATTAGATATAGTACCAGTAGTACCATTATTAGATGTAGTACAATCATTAGATATAGTACCAGTAGTTCCATTATTAGATGTAGTACTATCATTAGATATAGGTCCAGTCGTACCATCATTAGAAATAGTGCCATCATTGGGTATAATACCATCATTAGTTACAGTACCATCATTAGATATAGTACCATCATTAGATGTAGTACCATCATTAGATATAGGTCCAGTAGTACCATCATTAGACATAGTACCAGTCCTACCATCATTAGAAATAGTGCCATCATTAGGTATAGTACCATCATTAGATATAGTACCATCATTAGATATAGTACCATCATTAGATATAGTACCATCATTAGATATAGTACCAGTAGTAACATCATTAGATATAGTACCATCATTAGATATAGTACCATCATTAGATATAGTACCATCATTAGTTATAGTACCATCAGTAGATATAGTACCGTCATTAGGTATAGTACCATCATTAGTTACAGTACCATCATTAGATATAGTACCAGTAGTAACATCATTAGATATATTACCATCATTAGATATAGTACCATCATTAGATATAGTACCGTCATTAGGTATAGTACCATCATTAGTTACAGTACCATCATTAGATATAGTACCATCATTAGTTATAGTACCAGTAGTACCATCATAAGATATAGTACCATCATTAAATATAGTACCATCATTAGTTATAGTACCATCATTAGATATAGTACCATCATTAGTTATAGTACCATCATTAGATATAGTACCATCATTAGATATAGTACCATTTAGATATAGTACCATCATTAGATATAGTACCATCATTAGATATAGTACCATCATTAGATATAGTACCATCATTAGGTATAGTACCATCATTAGTTACAGTACCATCATTAGATATAGTACCATCATTAGTTATAGTACCAGTAGTACCATCATTAGATATAGTACCATCATTAGGTATAGTACCATCATTAGTTACAGTACCATCATTAGATATAGTACCATCATTAGTTATAGTACCAGTAGTACCATCATTAGATATAGTACCATCACTAGTTAGATTACCATCATTAGATATAGTACCATCATTAGTTACAGTACCAGTAGTACCATCATTAGTTATATTACAATCATTAGATATAGTACAATCATTAGATATAGTACCATTATTAGATATATTACCAGTAGTAGCATTATTAGATATATTACCATCATTAGATATAGCACCAGTAGAACCATCATAAGATATAGTACCATCATTAGATGTAGTACCATCACTAGATATAGTACCAGTAGTACCATCATTAGTTATAGTACCATCATTAGATGTAGTACCAGTAGTACCATCATTAGTTATAGTACCAGTAGTACCATCATTAGATATAGTACCATTATTAGATATAGTACCAGTAGTACCATCATTAGATATAGTACCAGTAGTACCATCATTAGATATAGTACCAGTAGCACCATCATTAGATATAGTACCAGTAGTACCATCATTAGTTATAGTACCAGTAGTACTAATATTAGATATAGTACCATTATTAGATATAGTACCAGTAGTACCATCATTAGATATAGTACCAGTAGTACCATCATTAGTTATAGTACCATCATTAGATGTAGTACCAGTAGTACCATCATTAGTTATAGTACCAGTAGTACCATCATTAGATATAGTACCATTATTAGATATAGTACCAGTAGTACCATCATTAGATATAGTACCAGTAGCACCATCATTAGATATAGTACCAGTAGTACCATCATTAGATATAGTACCAGTAGTACCATCATTAGTTGTAGTACCAGTAGTACCATCAATAGATTTAGTACCTGTAGTACCATCATTAGTTATAGTACCAGCAGTACCATCATTAGTTATAGTACCAGTAGTATCATCAATAGATTTAGTACCATCATGACTGTGTTATTGCCAGGAGAGTGGATCTTGGTCAACTATTGTTCGTCTTGTTTCCTCTCCCCTGCTTTTCTGTAACATGTCATGTCTCTAGCACCAAGAAAATGTATTCAAATATGCTTCTTGTGATTGAGTGTTCCTTAATAGTAAAATATGGACGTTTTTTACAATTTCCTGAACAGCTAAAATGTTTGAGATACCTCTTGTAACAGTCCTGTTTCCCCTCCGCAGCACAACATGCCGTTCTGGAGAATCTCCAGCCACTCTGACCTCATGGCCCTCCACCATGCTCTGGACCTAGAGTACTTGTAGCTACGGCCTGGCACTACACCGCCCAGCCCCGAAACTGGCCCCTACCGGCCACTACACCTACTGGCCCCTACCGGTCTCTACATCAACCTGCTGTCCCCTACATCAACCTGCTGGCCCCTACCGGCCCCTACATCAACCTACTGGCCCCTACATCAACCTGCTGGCCCCTACCGGTCTCTACATCAACCTACTGGCCCCTACATGAACCTCTTTGCCCCTATATCAACCTACTGGCCCCTACCGGTCCCTACATCAACCTGCTGGCCTCTACTGGTCTCTACATCAACCTGCAGGCCCCTACTGGTCTCTACATCAACCTACTGGCCCCAACGTCAACCTGCTGGCCCCTACCGGTCTCTACATCAACCTACTGGCCCCTACATCAACCTACTGGGCCCTACATCAACCTACTGGCCCCTACCGGTCCCTACATCAACCTGCTGGCCCCTACTGGTCTCTACATCAACCTACTGGTCCCTACCAGTCTCTACATCAACCTACTGGCCCCTACATCAACCTACTGGCCCCTAACGGTCTCTACATCAACCTGCTGGCCCCTACCAGTCCCTACATAAACCTGCTGGCCCCTACCAGTTTCTACATGAACCTACTGGCCCCTACCGGTCTATACATCAACCTGCTGGCCCCTACCGGTCTCTACATCAACCTGCTGGCCCCTACCAGTCCCTACATCAATCTACTGGCCCCTACATCAACCTACTGGCCCCTACCGGTCTCTACATCAACCTGCTGGCCCCTACCGGTCTCTACATCAACCTGCTGGCCCCTACCAGTCCCTACATCAATCTACTGGCCTCTACATCAACCTACTGGCCCCTACATCAACCTACTGGCCCCTACCGGTCTCTACATCAACCTACTGGCCCCTACCGGTCTCTACATCAACCTGCTGGCCCCTACCGGTCTCTACATCAACCTACTGGCCCCTACCGGTCTCTACATCAACCTGCTGGCCCCTACCGGTCTCTACATCAACCTACTGGTCCCTACATCAACCTGCTGTCCCCTACCGGTCCCTACATCAACCTGCTGGCCCCTACCGGTCCTTACAACAACCTGCTGGCCCCTACCGGTCTCTTCATCAACCTACTGGCCCCTACATCAACCTACCGACCCATACATCAACCTGCTGGCCCCTACCGGTCTCTACATCAACTTGCTGGCCCCTACCGGTCTCTACATAAACCTGCTGGCCTCTACTGGTCTCTACATCAACCTACTGGCCCCTACATCAACCTACCGACCCCTACGTCAACCTGCTGGCCCCTACCGGACCCTACATCAACCTGCTGGCCCCTACCGGTCTCTACATCAACCTGCTGGCCCCTACCGGTCTCTACATCAACCTGCTGGCCCCTACCGGTCTCTACATCAACCTACTGGCCCCTACCGTTCTCTACATCAACCTACTGGCCCCTACATACCCGCTGGCCTCTACCGGCCACTACATCAACCTGCTGGCCCCTATCTACCCCTACATCAAACTACTGGCCCCTACCAGCCCCTACAACTACTGGCCCCTACCGGTCCCTACACAGCTACCACCTACCTACCCTACACAACTACCACCTACCTACCCTACACAGCTACCACCTACCTGCTCTACACAGCTACCACCTACCTGCTCCACACAGCTACCACCTACCTACCCTACACAGCTACAACCTACCTACTCTACACAGCTACAACCTACCACCTACCTATCTTACACAACTACCACCTACCTGCTCCACACTCTACACAACTACCACCTACCTACCCTACACAGCTACAACCTACCTACTCTACACAGCTACAACCTACCACCTACCTATCTTACACAGCTACCACCTGGGCCCTACCGGCCTCAAAATGCCTCTATACTTACCTGACCCAAGCCCTCCACATATCTTAACCACTCTATCAGGCCCTACTTCTCCACTTCACACTGCAACCTTTCAACTTTCACCAGCGCCACTTCAGTCCCACCTAGTGACCCCCTCCAGCCCAGAATAGGCCCCCTATGACGCCTGCTTGCCTTCCGCGTGTCCTCCTCTTCCTCCCTCCTGTCATGTCCTCCTCTTCCTCTCTCCTGGCGTGTCCTCCTCTTCCTCCCTCATGTCATGTCCTCCTCTTCCTCTCTCCTGGCGTGTCCTCCTCTTCCTCTCTCCTGTCATGTCCTCCTCTTCCTCTCTCCTGGCAAGTCCTCCTCTTCCTCTCTCCTGGTGTGTCCTCCTCTTCCTCTCTCCTGGCGTGTCCTCCTCTTCCTCTCTCCTGGCGTGTCCTCCTCTTCCTCTCTCCTGGCGTGTCCTCCTTTTCCTCTTTCCTGGCGTGTCCTCCTCTTCCTCTCTCCTGGCGTGTCTTCCTCTTCCTCTCTCCTGTCGTGTCCTCCTCTTCCTCTCTCCTGGCGTGTCCTCCTCTTCCTCTCTCCTGGCGTGTCCTCCTCTTCCTCTCTCCTGGCATGTCCTCCTCTTCCTCTCTCCTGTCGTGTCCTCCTCTTCCTCTCTCCTGGCGTGTCCTCCTCTTCCTCTCTCCTGGCGTGTCCTCCTCTTCCTCTCTCTTGGCGTGTCCTCCTCTTCCTCTCTCCTGGCGTGTCCTCCTCTTCTTCTCTCCTGTCATGTCCTCCTCTTCCTCTCTCCTGGCGTGTCCTCCTCTTCCTCTCTCCTGTCATGTCCTTCTCTTCCTCTCTCCTGGCGTGTCCTCCTCTTCCTCTCTCCTGGCGTGTCCTCCTCTTCCTCTCTCCTGGCGTGTCCTCCTCTTCCTCTCTCCTGGCGTGTCCTCCTCTTCCTCTCTACTGGCGTGTCCTCCTCTTCCTCTCTCCTGTCTTGTCCTCCTCTTCCTCTCTCCTGGCGTGTCCTCCTCTTCCTCTCTCCTGTCATGTCCTCCTCTTCCTCTCTCCTGGCGTGTCCTCCTCTTCCTCTCTCTTGGCGTGTCCTCCTCTTCCTCTCTCCTGGCGTGTCCTCCTCTTCCTCTCTCCTGGCGTGTCCTCCTCTTCCTCTCTCCTATCATGTCCTCCTCTTCCTCTCTCCTGGCGTGTCCTCCTCTTCCTCTCTCCTGGCGTGTCCTCCTCTTCCTCTCTCCTGACGTGTCCTCCTCTTCCTCTCTCCTGGCGTGTCCTCCTCTTCCTCTCTCCTGGCGTGTCCTCCTCTTCCTCTCTCCTGGCATGTCCTCCTCTTCCTCTCTCCTGTCGTGTCCTCCTCTTCCTCTCTCCTGTCATGTCCTCCTCTTCCTCTCTCCTGGCGTGTCCTCCTCTTCCTCTCTCCTGGCGTGTCCTCCTCTTCCTCTCTCCTGGCGTGTCCTCCCCAACCTACCACTAGAGAGAAAGAAAATAAGCTTAATGAAAAGAGAAACTGAGCAGTGACACTGTGTTGACACTGTGTTGACACCATGTTGACACCGGGTTGACACCGTGTTGACACCGTGTTGACACCGGGTTGACACCGGGTTGACACCATGTTGACACCGGGTTGACACCGTGTTGACATATGGCCACAATTCGTCTTAATAATGAACTGTTTTATTTTTTTTCGTTCTGATGTAGTGGAGAAGAGTTAGAATAATTTACGGCGGTACAGCTGCTTGCTGTGGTTACTGTGAACTGGCTGCGGCTTTCTGAAGCCGTCAAAGTGTTATATGGCCCCGTCTATCTGTCTGTCTGTGCCGCCCTCCCTCCTGGCCGGGAGTCTGACACTAACGACTAACGCTGAAGCCTGGAGTTGCCTGGACTGACCGGGTCACCGAGCTCAGCTACACTACAAGTCGCACCAAACCCCCCGACTGAGGGCGATGACAAACTCTCTCCATCGAAATCTCTCATTCTTTCTTAGTCTCTCTCTTTTTCTGTATCACGCTTTCATTCTCTCTCTCTCTCTCTCTCTCTCTCTCTCTCTCTCTCTCTCTCTCTCTCTCTCTCTCTCTCTCTCTCCATGGTATATAGAGACAGAGGGGCCCTTGTTGTTCTAACTTGTCTGTCTTGGCCTCATTCTGGGAGTCCTGTCTGGCTTGGCCTCAGCCTGGGAGTCCTGTCTGGCTTGGCCTCAGCCTGAGAGTCCTGTCTGGCTTGGCCTCAACCTGGGAGTCCTGTCTGGCTTGGCCTCAGCCTGAGAGTCCTGTGCTTCTTATTATTTATGAACTGAGACGTTGTGAGTGGCACTGTCACTAAAGGAAGGTACCTCCATGAAAATACGTTTTACACCTTACAAAGTACTTTACTACCAACCTATCCACACTATACCACACCAAGATGAAGACCATCCACACTATACCACACCAAGATGAACGAGGAGGAAGACCATCCACACTATACCAGACCAAGACGAACGAGGAGGAAGACCATCCACACTATACCACACCAAGACGAACGAGGAGGAAGACCATCCACACTATACCACACCAAGACGAACGAGGAGGAAGACCATCCACACTATACCACACCAAGATGAACGAGGAGGAAGACCATCCACACTATACCACACCAAGATGAACGAGGAGGAAGACCATCCACACTATACCACACCAAGACGAATGGGGAGGAAGACCATCCACACTATACCACACCAAGACGAACGAGGAGGAAGACCATCCACAATATACCACACCAAGACGAAGACCATCCACACTATACCACACCAAGACGAACGAGGAGGAAGACCATCCACACTATACCACACCAAGACGAATGGGGAGGAAGACCATCCACACTATACCACACCAAGACGAAGGAGGAGGAAGACCATCCACACTATACCACACCAAGACGAACGAGGAGGAAGACCATCCACACTATACCACACCAAGACGAATGGGGAGGAAGACCATCCACACTATACCACACCAAGACGAACGAGGAGGAAGACCATCCACACTATACCACACCAAGACGAAGACCATCCACACTATACCACACCAAGACAAAGACCATCCACACTATACCACACCAAGACGAACGAGGAGGAAGACCATCCACACTATACCACACCAAGACGAAGACCATCCACACCATACCACACCAAGACGAACGAGGAGGAAGACCATCCACACTATACCACACCAAGACGAAGACCATCCACACTATACCACACCAAGACGAACGAGGAGGAAGACCATCCACACTATACCACACCAAGACGAAGACCATCCACACTATACCACACCAAGACGAACGAGGAGGAAGACAGACGATGATGTTTATGGAAGAACTAAAATAAACAAAACAAAAAAGGGATTTTCTAATCATTTAAAAAATAATTAACAAACTTAATGTACAATGATTCCCGAGACAATCGTGTACAGAGGAAGGTCTTTTTAATGTGTGCAACATGGCAATGACTGAACGATCCCTTCCTATATAATAATCGTTTAATGCTGTCGGTACCAAGGTGATGATGTTTTCATTGAAGTCAAAAGGCTGATCGAGCACAGCAACGATGATGGTGACGATGTGTTGACGTTGTTCTTGAACCAATAAAACTAACAAACAAACATGTAGATGAAAATGAGATCTTGTGATATAACTTGTTTTTGTTCAAGACCAAAAGCATGGATGTCAAGTGTCAATGATCATTGTGTTCAGTCAGTGATGTTTCTTCCTCGTACTCTCTCTCTCTTTCTCTATTTACACTCAGTATAGTATGAAATAGTGTGATTTCAGTCACAATTCAACACAGCGGTTTCCCTCTGAATCAAGGCCTGGCATTCAATCTGCAGCCGTGCGATTGTTCGAATTCGATCTCACGAATGAGGTAGCATTGGCTTTAAAAAGCCGCATTGTCTACAAGCACGATCGGATTTAATCCCGGTCCAACACCGTGTGGATCCATGTTTCATTGGGGTATTTTTATTTTTATTTTATTTTTTTAATGTTCACTTACTTGGAAAAGTTGTTCAGAACTTGTTGTGTGGGCATTTCACTAGCTTGCAGCACAAACCAACCGTGTGTATTTTAAAGCTAACGTAATTGACATGATAATACCATTGCATCTTGGGATAGAGATGTCTGATCTGGACTGAGTTGGTAGGTTTTTCATTTTTTAAATGTTACCCCTCGGTCAGTTCCCAGACTCCGAGCCGTATAGAGTACCATTTGAATGAATTTAGGAAAAGTTCAGCTTTCAGGAATGAAAAAGAAAAAAAACAAGCTTTTAAATAGGTTTTATTATATTTTCTACAAGCGCTATAACGAAAACTATTGTACAGCGTACATTTTTGTATGAAGTAGTGTTTTTATTTAGAATTTTGAAAAAATGATTGTGTTCCTCTTGTGTCCCACCTTTTGAATTTCTGTAGTTGAAAATGAATTTCATATGAAGCCCTTTTTTTCTGATAGTGCTTGTTATGATAGGACTGTATGATAGGACTGTATGATAGCTGTACTGAGGTCTTGTTATGATAGGACTGTGGACTGAAGTGGTGGGATAGATAGGTGATAACCGAACGAGCTCTTGTTATGATAGGACTATGGACTGAAGTGGTGGGATAGATAGGTGATAACTGTACCGAGGTCTTGTTATGATAGGACTGTGGACTGAAGTGGTGGTATAGATAGGTGATAACCGTACTGGGCTCTTGTTATGATAGGACTGTGGACTGAAGTGGTGGGATAGATAGGTGATAACCGTACTGGGCTCTTGTTATGATAGGACTGTGGACTGAAGTGGTGGGATAGATAGGTGATAACTGTACCGAGGTCTTGTTATGATAGGACTGTGGACTGAAGTGGTGGGATAGATAGGTGATAACCGTACTGAGCTCTTGTTATGATAGGACTATGGACTGAAGTGGTGGGATAGATAGGTGATAACTGTACTGAGCTCTTGTTATGATAGGACTATGGACTGAAGTGGTGGGATAGATAGTTGATAACCGAACTGAGCTCTTGTTATGATAGGACTGTGGACTGAAGTGGTGGGATAGATAGGTGATAACTGAACTGAGCTCTTGTTATGATAGGACTGCGGACTGAAGTGGTGGGATAGATAGGTGATAACCGAACTGAGCTCTTGTTATGATAGGACTGTGGACTGAAGTGGTGGGATAGATAGGTGATAACCGTACTGAGCTCTTGTTATGATAGGACTGTGGACTGAAGTGGTGGGATAGATAGGTGACAACTGTACTGAGGTCTTGTTATGATAGGACTGTGGACTGAAGTGGTGGGATAGATAGGTGATAACCGTACTGAGCTCTTGTTATGATAGGACTGTGGACTGAAGTGGTGGGATAGATAGGTGACAACTGTACTGAGGTCTTGTTATGATAGGACTGAAGTGGTGGGATAGATAGTTGATAACCGAACTGAGCTCTTGTTATGATAGGACTGTGGACTGAAGTGGTGGGATAGATAGGTGACAACTGTACTGAGGTCTTGTTATGATAGGACTGTGGACTGAAGTGGTGGGATAGATAGGTGACAACTGTACTGAGGTCTTGTTATGATAGGACTGAAGTGGTGGGATAGATAGGTGACAACTGTACTGAGGTCTTGTTATGATAGGACTGAAGTGGTGGGATAGATAGGTGACAACTGTACTGAGGTCTTGTTATGATAGGACTGAAGTGGTGGGATAGATAGGTGATAACTGATAGGACTGTGGACTGAAGTGGTGGGATAGATAGGTGATAACCGAACTGAGAGATACAAGAAGAAGAAAAAGCCACTACTTCCCCCAAAGACAAAGGGGTTATTAAGAACATACATACATGTGCTATCAACTGTGAATTTCTTAAGACAGGAACTGCTTCTAGGTCCGTTTCTATGTCCCCCCCCCCCCCCTCCCCAACTCCCTCTGCACATGCTCACTGTTGCTATGCTGGTGTCGTTGCGGTGATGACCGATCTCTTTTCCCCCTGGCAACGGCAGCAAAACGACATACTTCTCTCTCTCTCTCTCTCTCTACATTTGTGATTTCTCTCTCTCTCTCTCTCTCTCTCTGTCTCTCTCTCTCTCTCTCTAAAAGCAACTTCTCCCCCATAGCTCTTTCAGGGGGACTACATATTGCTGCTAGATTAAGGTATCAGATAGGTAGATAGACAACGGAAAAAAAATGTTTTTATAGAATTCATACGTACAGCAAAATACTTGTTTTTATTTTTATTATGTTGCAATTATAAATGCAAAACTGGAAATACTTTCACTAATAACATGGGCCTCGAAACACAAAAGGTTTGTTGTGTTTGCAAAAAATAAAAAAAGATGTGTACAGATGTTTTTTTGACATTATTATTTGATTGTGTTTAAATTAATAAAAATGGATTTGTGAACTGTTACTCCCGGGAGTTTCCTCTTTCATGGTGATTGAAACGGTGTCCTGAAAATCTCCTCGGACTAAATTATGATTCGTCGACTAGACGCCTATTTATATTTGACAGAGGGTATAGTCAAGAAAATAATAGCATTTCCATGTGTGCTTTGGCGTTCGGATCCAGAGTTATCCACAATTCCTTGTAGGAACAAATGTAAAGTAACAACAATTCCACCACCACATATAGAATGATGTCGGGTTTAGCAGATAATTATGTGTTTGTTTGAAATTCATGTAATGTAAATAGCTAAAAACTTGAAGTCGTCGTTTTTTTAGAGTCCACAGAAATGTGACGACAGCGTTGGTCCATCACACAGTTTCACTGGTTTTTAAAAACATACCTAAAAACACGTTCCTCTTGCTCTCAATACAGCACTATAATAATAATAATAATAATAATAACAATAATAATAATAATAATAACAATAATAATAATAATAATATCAACAATAATAATAATAATAACAATAATAATAACAATAATAATAATAACAATAATAATAATAATAATAATAATAATAATAACAATAATAATATCAATAATAATAATAATAATAACAATAATAATAATAATAACAATAATAATAACAATAATAATAACAATAATAATAATAATACAATAATAACAATAAAAATAATAATAATAATATTGTAGTATTATGGTGGCTTGTCTTTTGGATGTTTTGACTTCTCTCTATGGTGAGAATCAGTTGTCGTTCTTTGTTTTAAAGTTTTACATACTGTGATAATATACTTCACACTCCTTGACTTTTTTAAACATTTTGTTGTGTTACAAAGTGGGATTAAAATTGATTTAATTGTCTTGTTTTATAACAGATTCCCTACGTGGAACAACAGATAGTCCCTCTAAACCATTTGTCCTGAAGTACCTGTCCCATATCTGAGAAAGGTTGAATGATGACGTCACTGATCTTCAGGTCGGAGCTCTAGAAAGAGCCCCCCCCCCCCCCCGAGTTCCCGACTTGGATAACAGTTCAAAACGTATTGTCCCAATCAGAGAGCTCGTCCCCCCCCCCCCCCCCCCCCGAGTTCCCAGTTCTCTTGATCTCATTGAAATCTGAGATTTCCCAGTTCTGAGTTTCCAGTTGTTTTGAGCGCAGCAGAAGTCATGCTGGATTGATAGCATGGTCAACGTTGAATGTTTATCCTTTTCAGCTTGGAAAAGAGACCTTTAAACCCAGACTTGGACCACACACAATAGCAAATCAAATCAAATCAACACCTACACATTGCTTGCTGTTTGGGGTTTTAGGCTGGGTTTCTGTACAGCACTTTGAGATATCAGCTGATGTACGAAGGGCTTTATAAATACATTTGATTGGACCACACACAATAGCAGGCTATTGAAACTCTTGCATTTAGCCATTGACATCATCCAAGCCACTCATTGTTGAATTTGCGATTTCCAACTTGTTCCAACTTACTCTTCATCTGACAAGGGTTGAAAAGGATTTGCGAGTAGATTGTCGACCTGATTCATGATGATGACCGCTAGCTAAGATGTTGAAAGTATGATGTTGACACGATCGGTCCAATCAAAGCTGCGGTAGATATCACGTGATGTGACATCATTTTATCTGTGGCCAATGACCTTGAGCCTTTTTGGATGGGCACTTCTAATGTCTCTATGGCAGCACTCAAAGGGTTTGAAATTTTCGAGCTCTCCCCGTAGATTTTACGATGACGTAGTGTCCCCATGAGTGACAGAACACTGAGCCAATCACGGCGCAACTAGAGAACATTACCAACCCCTACATTCCGTATTTTCAGCTGGCTGCCCCACCACCACCACGGAAAGCACTGAGTTAGACTGAAACATCTGCATTTTGGAGCTGCCTTCCTCAGGAAAACAAAATAGAGACCGTGTTGGTATGCGGCTTTATTAACTCAATAAAACCGTTTTTTTTACATTGTTTGCAAACTGATATGTGACACTTATTAATGCCAAAAAAAAACATTTAAATAATGCACAAACAGGTGTAAAAAAGGCTAATTGATCATTAGAAAACCCTTTTGCAATTATGTTGGCACAGCTGAAAACTGTTGTGCTGATTAAAGAAGCAATAAAACTGGCCTTTAGACTAGTTGAGTATCTGGAGCATCAGCATTTGTGGGTTCGATTACAGGCTCAAAATGGCCAGAAACAAAGAACTTTCTCCTGAAACTCATCAGGCTATTCTTGTTCTGAGAAATGAAGGCTGTTCCATGTGATAAATTGCCAAGAAACTGAAGATCTCGTACAACGCTGTGTACTACTCCCTTCACAGAACAGCACAAACTGTCTCTAACCAGAATAGAAAGAGGAGTGGGAGGCCCCGGTGCACAACTGAGCAAGAGGACTAGTACATTAGAATGTCTAGTTGGA
>NC_092157.1:4754724-4762224 GCF_045791955.1 Oncorhynchus clarkii lewisi
AAGAGAACGTGTATCTCTGAATAAAATGATATGCGTGCTTAATCCTCCTCTTTGGTTTTTAGGGAGTTGATCGGAGGGAGTGGGGGATAGCTGTACATTCTCCCCTGTCCCGTCCAGCTTGTGTTACATGCTGGACTGTCTTAGTTCTGACCACCTCATAAAATCAGTCTCATAAATATTGTTCATGTGTTATTTAAACTAACTCAACTCCCTAGACCGCTGACGGCGGTTAGATGTTTCAGAAGGACGTCCACTCCTCTCTTCCCGACCAGACGCTCTCTTTGCTTATCTAGCTAGCTGGTGTTATTGTAAATGCTTGGCCACGACCTTAAAGACCCTCCTCTAGAAGAGGGAAGAGTTTGGGGATATATTTACGACCTGCTAGAATTATAAGATGTGTCTAATTGACTATTATAAGAGAGTCCACTAATGTGTCTCGGTTGAACATGTGAGAAGTCTATGTTCACTGTTACGACTGAGGGGGGATGAAGTCTCCTTGTTCACTGTTACGACTGAGGGGGATGAAGTCTCCTTGTTCACTGATACGACTGAGGGGGATGAAGTCTCCTTGTTCACTGTTACGACTGAGGGGGATGAAGTCTACTTGTTCACTGATACGACTGAGGGGGGATGAAGTCTCCTTGTTCACTGTTACGACTGAGGGGGGATGAAGTCTCCTTGTTCACTGTTACGACTGAGGGGGATGAAGTCTCCTTGTTCACTGTTACGACTGAGGGGGATGAAGTCTCCTTGTTCACTGTTACGACTGAGGGGGATGAAGTCTACTTGTTCACTGATACGACTGAGGGGGATGAAGTCTCCTTGTTCACTGTTACGACTGAGGGGGATGAAGTCTCCTTGTTCACTGTTACGACTGAGGGGGATGAAGTCTACTTGTTCACTGTTACGACTGAGGGGGATGAAGTCTCCTTGTTCACTGTTACGACTGAGGGGGATGAAGTCTCCTTGTTCACTGTTACGACTGAGGGGGATGAAGTCTCCTTGTTCACTGTTACGACTGAGGGGGATGAAGTCTCCTTGTTCACTGTTACGACTGAGGCGGATGAAGTCTCCTTGTTCACTGTTACGACTGAGGGGGATGAAGTCTCCTTGTTCACTGTTACGACTGAGTGGGGTGAAGCTTCCTTGTTCACTGATACGACTGAGGGGGATGAAGTCTCCTTGTTCACTGTTACGACTGAGGGGGATGAAGTCTCCTTGTTCACTGTTACGACTGAGGGGGATGAAGTCTCCTTGTTCACTGATACAACCGAGGGGGATGAAGTCTCCTTGTTCACTGTTACGACTGAGGGGGGATGAAGTCTCCTTGTTCACTGATACGACCGAGGGGGAATGATTTCATGAAGGGGATAGCGACCACATGTGGGACAAAGGGCAGTTAGAGGTCGTTTAATGTGAAATAAAGGCATACAAATCCATGTAAGGTGCTCAGTGACTCAGTCACCAAAGCCGATGAAGAAACTACAGACCAACTCTGGCATTTTTTCATTGACCGTTGAACCTATAATGTTGATACATGTGCTTGTGTATCCGCCAATTAAATGCCATGAATAAAACTAAGCCGTGCCAGTTATGAAACTGTGAAATTACCATTGCTAGATATTCAGAACTAGAAATAAAATGGCCTGTAGCAGGTATTTGACACCATCGAGACAGACATTGTGTCGATTTATGATTTATGTGATGAGAGGGGTGGTGTGGGATGTTATTTGGTGTAAACCCACAGATTATCCTGTTTCTAGCTGTGTCCTGGCTGGATTAGTGACAGAGGCTGTTTTCACTGGTGACACGGTCTGCATCCCAAATGGACCCTGAAATATTACAATATTACTATATTACAATATTACAATATTACTATATTACAATATTACAATATTACTATATTACAACATTACAATATTACTATATTACAACATTACAATATTACAATATTACTATTACTATATTACACTATTACACTATTACAATGTTACAACATTACAACATTACAACATTACAATATTACAACATTACGATATTACAACATTACAATATTACAACATTACTATTACAATATTACAATATTAAAATTTTACTATTACAATATTACAATATTACAACATTACAAAATTACAATATTACAACATTACAATATTACAATATTACACTATTACAATATTACAACATTACAATATTGCAATATTACGACATTACAATATTACAATATTACAACATTACAAGATTACAATATTACACTATTACAATATTACAACATTACAATATTACAATATTACAACATTACAATATTACTATTACAATATTAAAATATTACTATTACAATATTACAATATTACGACATTACAATATTACAATATTACAACATTACAAGATTACAATATTACACTATTACAATATTACAACATTACAATATTACAATATTACAACATTACAATATTACTATTACAATATTAAAATATTACTATTACAATATTACAATATTACAACATTACAATATTACAATATTACAACATTACAACATTACAATATTACAATATTACAATATTACAATATTACAACATTAAAATATTACTATTACAATATTACAACATTACAATATTACAATATTACAATATTACTATTACTATATTACACTATTACACTATTACAATGTTACAACATTGCAATATTACAATATTACACCATTACAATATTACAACATTACAACATTACAATATTACAACATTACAACATTACAACATTACAATATTACAACATTACAATATTACAACATTACAACATTACAATATTACAAGCGATTCAGTCCCACACTGAAAGTCGTTAACATCAATATAAAACATATATGTATATATATTTCTTGACACATCAACTTCTTGACACACTTGTGGGGCTCTGGTCAGAAGTAGTGTACTAGATCAGGAATAGGGTGCCATAGGGCTCTGGTCAGAAGTAGTGTACTAGATCAGGAATAGGGTGCCATAGGGCTCTGGTCAGAAGTAGTGTACTAGATCAGGAATAGGGTTCCATAGGGCTCTGGTCAGAAGTAGTGCACTAGATCAGGAATAGGGTGCCATAGGGCTCTGGTCAGAAGTAGTGCACTAGATCGGGAATAGGGTGCCATGGGGCTCTGGTCAGAAGTAGTGTACTAGATCAGGAATAGGGTGCCATAGGGCTCTGGTCAGAAGTAGTGTACTAGATCGGGAATAGGGTGCCATAGGGCTCTGGTCAGAAGTAGTGCACTAGATCGGGAATAGGGTTCCATAGGGCTCTGGTCAGAAGTAGTGTACTAGATCGGGAATAGGGTGCCATAGGGCTCTGGTCAGAAGTAGTGTACTAGATCGGGAATAGGGTGCCATAGGGCTCTGGTCAGAAGTAGTGTACTAGATCGGGAATAGGGTGCCATAGGGCTCTGGTCAGAAGTAGTGCACTAGATCGGGAATAGGGTTCCATAGGGCTCTGGTCAGAAGTAGTGCACTAGATCAGGAATAGGGTGCCATAGGGCTCTGGTCAGAAGTAGTGCACTAGATCGGGAATAGGGTGCCATGGGGCTCTGGTCAGAAGTAGTGCACTAGATCGGGAATATGGTGCCATTTGGGACACAGCCCTAGTGGACAGCCCTGCCCTTACCAGTCTGGTCCAGGACACCCCCCCCCACCTCAAAGTCCCCATAAAACTGTATGTGAACATTAAACAACATCCCCAGTTGATTTACGGTCCTGCCCAGACAGCGATTTCATGCAGATTTAACTTCCTGGGCCCTCCGACGGTGCGTCACAATTGAACTGATATTGTATTACATGTGTATCACATCCCCGGCAAACCCTCCAAAAACCAGATCTGGCTCTTTTACGAGCAGGTTGCCCTATTAATAGGTTATACACTAAGTCTGGGTCACTAATGGGCCCTGGCCTAGAGTAGTACATTATATACTGTGTTATAATATACAGTACATAGACTGTAATGGAGACGCAGGGCGTTAGGCAGCAGCTGCAGTTGGAGAGTTTAATATGCATGAACACGTTGTGATACAAAACAAGAGAAGCGTCTGGATATCAGAACATAAAAAAGAGACAGTAACGCCTGACCTGAAATGACAACGGAGTGTTGTATTTAGGGGCAGTAATCAGGGAAGTGATCAGGTGCAGGTGTGTGTAATAAACGGTTGCCAGGTGTGTGTAATAAAGGGTTGTCAGGTGTGGGTAATAAAGGGTTGCCAGGTTTGGGTAATACAGGGTTGCCAGGTGTGGGGAATACAGGGTTGTCAGGTGTGGGTAATAAAGGGTTGTCAGGTGTGTGTAATAAAGGGTTGTCAGGTGTGGGTAATAAAGGGTTGCCAGGTTTGGATAATACAGGGTTGCCAGGTGTGGGGAATACAGGGTTGTCAGGTGTGGGTAATAAAGGGTTGCCAGGTGTGTGTAATAAAGGGTTGCCAGGTGTGGGAAATAAAGTGTTGCCAGGTGTGGGTAATAAAGGGTTGCCAGGTGTGGTTAATAAAGCTTTGCGGGTGTGGATAATAAAGGGTTGCCAGGTGTGGGTAATAATGGGTTGCCAGGTGTGGTTAATAATGGGTTGCCAGGTGTGTGTAATAAAGGGTTGCCAGGTGTGGGAAATAAAGTGTTGCCAGGTGTGGGTAATAAAGGGTTGCCAGGTGTGTATAATAAAGGGTTGCCAGGTCTGGGTAATAAAGGGTTGCCAGGTGTGTGTAATAAAGGGTTGTCAGGTGTGGGTAATGAAGGGTTGCCAGGTGTGTGTAATAAAGGGTTGCCAGGTGTGGGTAATAAAGGGTTGCCAGGTGTGGGTAATAAAGGGTTGCCAGGTGTGTGTAATAAAGGGTTGCCAGATGTGTGTAATAAAGGGTTGCCAGGTGTGTGTAATAAAGCTTTGCGGGTGTTGGTAATAAAGGGTTGCCAGGTGTGTGTAATAAAGGGTTGCCAGGTGTGGGTAATAATGGGTTGCCAGGTGTGTGTAATAAATGGTTGCCAGGTGTGGATAATAAAGTGTTGTCAGGTGTGTATAATAAAGGGTTACCAGGTGTGGGTAATAAAGGGTTGCCATGTGTAGATAATAAAGGGTTGCCAGGTGTGGGTAATAATGGGTTGCCAGGTGTGGGTAATAATGGGTTGCCAGGTGTGGGTAATAAAGGGTTGCCAGGTGTGTGTAATAAAGGGTTGCCAGGTGTGGGTAATAAAGGGTTGCCAGGTGTGTGTAATAAAGGTTTGCCAGGTGTGTGTAATAAAGGGTTGTCAGGTGTGGGTAATAAAGGGTTGCCAGGTGTGGGTAATAATGGTCTGCCAGGTGTGGGTAATAAAGGGTTGCCAGGTGTGTGTAATAATGGTCTGCCAGGTGTGGGTAATAAAGGGTTGCCAGGTGTGGGTAATAATGGGTTGCCAGGTGTGGGTAATAAAGGGTTACCAGGTGTCGGGTAATAAAGGTTTGTCAGGTGTGGGTAATAATATGTAGTGATTTTTTTATTTTTACATTTTTTATTTCACCTTTATTTAACCATGGAGGCAGGTTGAGAACAAGTTCTCATTTACAACTGCGACCTGGCCAAGATAAAGCAAAGCAGTGCCACACAAACAACAACACAGAGTTACACATGGAATAAACAAACATGCAATCAATAATACAATAGAAAAGAAACGTAGAAAGATCTATGTACAGTGTGTGCAAATGTAGAATAGTAGGGAGGTAAGGCAATAAACAGGACATAGAGGCGGAATAATTACATTTCAGCCTTAACACTGGAGTGATAGATGTGCAGATGATGATGTGCAAGCTGAGATACTGGAGTGCAAAAGAGCAAGAGGCTAAGTAATAATATGGGGATGAGGTAGTTGGGTGTGCTATTTAAAGATTGGCTGTGTCCAGGTACAGTGATCGGTAAGCTTCTCTGACAGCTGATGCTTAAAGTTAGAGAGGGAGATATAAGACTCCAGCTTCAGTGATTTTTGCATTCGTTCCAGTCATTGGCAGCAGAGAACTGGAAGGAAAGGCGGCCAAAGAAAGTGTTGGCTTTGGGGATGACCAGTGAAATATACCTGCTGGAGCGCGTGCTATGGGTGGGTGCTGCTATGGTGACCAGTGAGCTGAGATAAGGTGTGGCTTTAACTAGCATAGACTTGCAGATGACCTGGAGCCAGTGGGTTTTGCGACGAGTATGAAGCTAGGGCCAGCCAACGAGAGCATGCAGGTCGCAGTGGTCGGTAGTATATGGGGCTTTGGTGACAAAACGGATGGCACTGTGATAGACTGCATCCAATTTATTGAGTAGGATATTGGAGGCTATTTTGTAAATTACATTGCCGAAGTCTAAGATTGGTAGGATGGTCAGTTTTACGAGGGTATGTTTGACAGCATGAGTGAAGGATGCTTTGTTGTGAAATAGGAAGCCGATTCTAGATTTAATTTAGGATTGGAGATGCTTAATGTGAGTCTGGAAGGAGAGATGACAGTCTAGCCAGACACCTAGGTGTTTATAGTTATTATATTCTAAGTCAGAACCGTCCAGAGTAGTGATGCTAGTTGGGTGGGAGGTTGCAGGCAGCGATCGGTTGAAGAGCATGCATTTAGTTATACTATCATTTAAAAGCAGTTGGAGGCCACAGAAGGAGTGTTGTATGGCATTGAAGCTCGTTTGGAGGTTTGTTAAAACACAGTGTCCAAAGAAGGGCCGGAAGTATACAGAATGGTGTCGTCTGCATAGAGGTGGATCAGGGAATCACCCGCAGCAAGAGTGACATCATTGATGTATACAGAGAAAAGAGTCGGCCCGAGAATTGAACCCTGTGGCATCCCGATAGAGACTGCCAGAGGCCCGGACAACAGACCCTCCGATTTGACACACTGAACTCTATCTGAGAAGTAGTTGGTAAACCAGTCGAGGCAGTCATTTGAGAAACCAAGGCTATTGAGTCAACCGATAAGAATGCTGTGATTGACGGAGTCGAAAGCCTTGGCCATGTCGATGAAGATGGCCGCACAGTAGTGTCTTTTATCGATGTTGGTTATGATATTTAGGACCTTGAGCATGGCTGAGGTGCACTCATGACCAGCTCGGAAACCAGATTGCATAGTGGAGAAGGTACGGTGGGATTCGAAATGGTCGGTAATCTGTTTGTTAACTTGGCTTTCGAAGACCTTAGAAAGACAGGGTAGGATACATATAGGTCTGTAGCAGTTTGGGTCTAGAATGTCACACCCTTTGAAGAGGGGGATGACCGCGGCAGCTTTCCAATCTTTGGGGATCTCAGACGATACGAAAGAGAGGTTGAACAGGCTAGTAATAAGGGTTACAACAATTTTATTGGATAATTTTAGAAAGAGAGTGTCCAGATTGTCTAGCCCAGCTGATTTGTAGGGATCCAGATTTTGCAGCTCTTTCAGCTGTCTGGATCTGGGTTAAGGAGAAGCGGTGGGGCTTTGGCAAGTTGCTACGGGGAGTGCTGAGCTGTTGGGTAGCCAGGTAGAAAGCATGGCCGT
>NC_092157.1:4767224-4782224 GCF_045791955.1 Oncorhynchus clarkii lewisi
ATGTGGAAGGGACCTGTCTCTCTCTCTCTCTCTGCCTCATTGTGATTGTGGAAGGGACCTGTCTCTCTCTCTCTCTGCCTCATTGTGAGTGTGGAAGGGACCTGTCTCTCTCTCTGCCTCATTGTGAACGTGAAAGGGACCTGTCTCCCTCTCTCTGCCTCATTGTGAGTGTGGAAGGTACCTGTCTCTCTCTCTCTCTGCCTCATTGTGAATGTGGAAGGGACCTGTCTCTCTCTCTCTCTCTGCCTCATTGTGATTGTGGAAGGGACCTGTCTCTCTCTCTCTCTGCCTCATTGTGAGTGTGGAAAGGACCTGTCTCTCTCTCTCTGCCTTATTGTGAGTGTGGAAGGGACCTGTCTCTCTCTCTGCCTCATTGTGAATGTGGAAAGGACCTCTCTCTCCCTCTCTCTCTCTCTCTCTCTCTGCCTTATTGTGAATGTGGAAGGGACCGGTCTCTCTCTCTGCCTCATTGTGAATGTGGAAAGGACCTGTCTCTCTCTCTCTCTCTCTCTCTCTCTCTCTCTCTCTCTCTCTCTCTCTCTCTCTCTGCCTCATTGTGAGTGTGGAAGGGACCTGTCTCTCTCTCTGCCTTATTGTGAGTGTGGAAGGGACCTGTCTCTCTCTCTGCCTTATTGTGAATGTGGAAAGGACCTGTCTCTCTCTCTCTCTCTCTCTCTCTCTCTCTCTCTCTCTGCCTCATTGTGAGTGTGGAAGGGACCTGTCTCTCTCTCTGCCTTATTGTGAGTGTGGAAGGGACCTGTCTCTCTCTCTGCCTTATTGTGAGTGTGTAAGGGACCTGTCTCTCTCTCTCTGCCTTATTGTGAGTGTGGAAAGGACCTGTCTCTCTCTCTGCCTTATTGTGAGTGTGGAAGGGACCTGTCTCTCTCTCTCTGCCTTATTGTGAGTGTGGAAAGGACCTGTCTCTCTCTCTGCCTTATTGTGAGTGTGGAAGGGACCTCTCTCTCTCTCTCTCTGCTGTGCTAAATTAAAAAAGTCCGTAACCCAATACTTTTGATGGTAGAAGATAAGATCTGTTGGATGGTGTCTGTCCCCGCAGGCCTTACCACCTCATACAGCCTCACTAAACGCACAGGACGGGAACACACTCTGCTTCCTCAATGGCACCCTATTCCCTAAACCGTATTTTTTACTATATATAGTCAAATGGGCCCTGGTCAAAAGTAGTGCACTATGTATGGAATAGAATGCCATTTGGGACAAAGACACTCGCTGGCTGCCGTGGTGATAAGCTCTGCTCAGGAATCTCGGAAAACACACTCACGCACCTCTGTTACCCCCAGATCAACAGATCATATATTTTTCTGGCGATTAAATTAATTCCTGAAACTTAAAATTACATTTTCACCTCCTGAAAAAAGAAATATATTCTCTCGATCCCTGGGGTTGTGTTCATCTGACTGGGAGAGAGGAAGCCCAGGGGGTTAGTTAACAGCTGTGTGGGTGTGTGCGTGCCTTCGTGTGTAAAACTGATCTATGGCTTTATGTATGTTTGACTGAAGAGAAGATATATCCTCAGTAGAAGGACAGAATATTTTCTGCATGAATACCAACAATGTTAAACATCAACAACACAGCTATAAGCATGCAGTTACCAGTGCCTGCAACCTGGTTCAGGTTGTCAGTTAACCTACCAGGGTAGTTACAAACAGCACAGGAATGAAATCATTAACATGTATTGATCACATCTATACTAACGCTGCAGAAATTTGCTTAAAAGCAGTATCCAGATCCATAGGATGTTATGATCACGATATAGTTGCTCTATCTAGGAAAACCAAAGTTCCAAAGTATGGGCCTAAAATAGTGTACAAGAGGTCATACAATATGTTGTGTAGTGATTCCTATGTTGATGATGTAAAGAATATTTGCTGGTCTGTGGTGTGTAATGAGGAGCAACCAGACGCTGCACTTGACACATTTATGAAATTCCTTATTCCAGTTACCAATAAACATGAACCCATTAAAAACATGACTAGAAACTGTTAAATCCCTGTGGGTTGATGAAGAATTGATAAACTGTATGGTTGAGAGGGATGAGGCAAAAGGAATGGCAAATAAGTCTGGCTGCACAACCGATTGGCACACGTACTGCAAATTGAGAAGTAATGGGACTAAACGGAATTTAAAAAAGATGAAACGATACTATGAAACAAAGATAAAGGACATAAAGAGTGATAGTAAAAAGCACCTTAAATTAAATTTTGAGCAAAAAATGCAAACTCAGCTCCATCATTCATTGAATCAGCTGTTCATCACAAAATTCACTGATATTGCCAATGATTTTTATCATTGTCAAGATGAGCAAATTTAACATGCCAGCAACAAACACTGACACCCAAGTATATCTGATCAAATTATGAAGGACAAGCATTGTCATTTTGAATTCCATAAAGTCAGTGTGGAAGAAGTGAAAAAAGTATTGTTATCGATCAACAATGACAAGCCACCAGGGTCTGACAACTTGGATGTAAAATGACTGTGGATGATAGCTGACGATATCGCCACTCCTATTTGCCACATCTTCAATTTAAGCCTACTAGAAAGTGTGTTCCCTCAGACCTAGAGGGAAGCAAAAGTTATTCCGCTTCCCAAGAATAGTAAAGCCCTCTTTACTGGCTCAAATAGCCGACCAATCAGCCTGCAAACAAATTGATTTTCAGTACGCTTATAGGGAAGCACGTTCAACAAGCACAGCACTTACACAAATGACTGATGATTGGCTGAGAATTGATAAAAAAAATTGTGGGAGCTGTTTTGTTAGACTTCAGTGCGGTGTTTGACATTATTGATCATAGTTTTCTGATAGAAGAACATATGTGTTGTAGCTTTACACCCCCTGATATAATGTGGATGAAGAGTTACCTGTCTAACATAAAACAGAGGGTGTTCTTTAATGGAAGCCACTCAAATATAATCCAGTTAGAATCAGGAGTTCCTCAGGGCAGCTGTCTAGGCCCCTTACTTTTTTTCATTCTTTACTAAGGACATGCTTTGAGTAAAGCCAGTGTGTCTATGTATGCGGATGGCTCAACACTATACACGTCAGCTGCTACAGTGAATGAAATGACTGCAACACTCAACAAAGAGCTGCAGGTAGGTTCAGAGTGGGTGGCAAGGAAATAAGATAGTCCTAAATATTTCAAAAGCTAAAAGCATTGTATTTTGGACAAATTATTCACTAAACACTAAACCTCAACTAAAACTTGTAATAAATAATGTGGCATTTGAGCAAGTTGAGGTGACTAAACTGCTTGGAGTAACCCTGGATTATAAACTGTCATGGTCAAAACATGTTGATACAACAGTAGCTAAGATGGGGAGAAGTCTGTCCATAATAAAACACTGCTCTACCTTCTTAACAACACTATCAACAAGGCAGGTCCTACACGCCCTAGTTTCTACCTTCTTAGCAACACTGTCAACAAGGCAGGTCCTACAGGCCCTAGTTTTGTCGCACCTGGACTACTGTTCAGTCGTGTGGTCAGGTGCCACAAAGAGGGACCTCTAAAAATTACCATTGCCCCAGAACAGGGACGCATGGCTGGCCCTTAAATGTACACCGAGAGCTAACATTAATAATATGCATGTCCATCTCTCATGGCTCAAAGTGGAGGAGAGATTGACTTCATCACTACTTGTTATTGTAAGAAGTGTTGACATGTTGAATGCACCGAGATTTAAACTTTTTAAACTACTAACACACAGCTGACACCCATGCATACCCCACAAGAAATGCCAACAGAGATCTCTTCACAGTCCCCAAGTCCAGAACAGACTATGGGAGGCGCACAGTATTACATAGAGCCATGACTACATGGAACTCTATTCCACAGTATTACATAGAGCCATGACTACATGGAACTCTATTCCACAGTACTACATAGAGCCATGACTACATGGAACTCTATTCCACAGTACTACATAGAGCCATGACTACATGGAACTCTATTCCACAGTATTACATAGAGCCATGACTACATGGTACTCTATTCCACAGTATTACATAGAGCCATGACTACATGGTACTCTATTCCACATCAGGTAACTGATGCAGCAGGAGAATCAGATTGAAAAACAGATAAAAATACACCTGATGGATCAGCTGAGACTGTGAAGAGACACAAACATAGGCACAGACACCAGTGATGTCATGCCAGGACCAGTGATATAACAACAGGACCAGCAATATAACATCAGGACCAGTGATATAACAACAGGACCAGTGATATAACAACAGGACCAGTGATATAACATCAGGACCAGTGTTATAACAACAGGACCAGTGATATCAAAAACAGGACCAGTGATATCATACCAAGACCAGTGATATAACAACAGGACCAGTGATATCATACCAGGACCAGTGATATAACAACAGGACCAGTAATATCATACCAGGACCAGTGATATTATACCAGGACCAGTGATATCACAACAGGAAAAGTGATGTCATACCAGGACCAGTGATATCATACCAGGACCAGTGATATCATACCAGGACCAGTGATATCATACCAGGACCAGTGATATCATACCTGGACCAGTGATGTCACAACAACACCAGTGATGTCACAACAGGACCAGTGATGTCACAACAGAACCAGTGATGTCATACCAGGACCAGTGATGTCACAACAGGACCAGTGATGTCACAACAGGACCAGTGATGTCACAACAGGACCAGTGGTATCACAACAGTACCAGTGATGTCACAACAGGACCAGTGATGTCACAACAGTACCAGTGATGTCACAACAGGACCAGTGATGTCACAACAGGACCAGTGATGTCACAACAGGACCAGTGATGTCACAACAGTACCAGTGATGTCACAACAGGACCAGTGATATCACAACAGGACCAGTGATGTCACAACAGGACCAGTGATGTCACAACAGGACCAGTGATGTCACAACAGTACCAGTGATATAACAACAGGACCAGTGATGTCACAACAGTACCAGTGATGTCACAGCAGGACCAGTGATGTCACAACAGGACCAGTGATATAACAACAGGACCAGTGATGTAACAACAGGACCAGTGATGTCACAACAGGACCAGTGATGTCACAACAGGACCAGTGATGTCACAACAGGACCAGTGATGTCACAACAGTAGCAGTGATGTCACAACAGGACCAATGATGTCACAACAGGACCAGTGATGTCACAACAGGACCAGTGATGTCACAACAGGACCAGTGATGTCATACCAGGACCAGTGATGTCACAACAGGACCAGTGATGTCACAACAGGACCAGTGATGTCACAACAGGACCAGTGGTATCACAACAGTACCAGTGATGTCACAACAGGACCAGTGATGTCACAACAGTACCAGTGATGTCACAACAGGACCAGTGATGTCACAACAGAACCAGTGATGTCATACCAGGACCAGTGATGTCACAACAGGACCAGTGATGTCACAACAGGACCAGTGATGTCACAACAGGACCAGTGGTATCACAACAGTACCAGTGATGTCACAACAGGACCAGTGATGTCACAACAGGACCAGTGATGTCACAACAGAACCAGTGATGTCATACCAGGACCAGTGATGTCACAACAGGACCAGTGATGTCACAACAGGACCAGTGATGTCACAACAGGACCAGTGGTATCACAACAGTACCAGTGATGTCACAACAGGACCAGTGATGTCACAACAGTACCAGTGATGTCACAACAGGACCAGTGATGTCACAACAGGACCAGTGATGTCACAACAGGACCAGTGATGTCACAACAGTACCAGTGATGTCACAACAGGACCAGTGATATCACAACAGGACCAGTGATGTCACAACAGGACCAGTGATGTCACAACAGGACCAGTGATGTCACAACAGTACCAGTGATATAACAACAGGACCAGTGATGTCACAACAGTACCAGTGATGTCACAGCAGGACCAGTGATGTCACAACAGGACCAGTGATATAACAACAGGACCAGTGATGTAACAACAGGACCAGTGATGTCACAACAGGACCAGTGATGTCACAACAGGACCAGTGATGTCACAACAGGACCAGTGATGTCACAACAGTAGCAGTGATGTCACAACAGGACCAATGATGTCACAACAGGACCAGTGATGTCACAACAGGACCAGTGATGTCACAACAGGACCAGTCGTCGTATTGTTCAATTTAAACTCAACAGTGAAAGAGATGAAAGGAAACGAAATGGAAGATTAATTAATATTATAGACTCTCTAAAGATTGTGGAATGTTCAATCTAATAACACTAATTAGCTATTTAAATCTCCTACCATCTCTTCTTTAAATCAAATCAAATGTATTCTCTTAGTCACAGTGTTGTAATTATCTCTGCACTACATTTTAAAAGGTCAAAGGTTATGGGATGACATTTAAGAAATTACAAAGGTTATGGGAGGACGTAGTAAAAAGGGCAAAGGTCATGGGAGGACGTAGTAAAAAGGGCAAAGGTTATGGGAGGACATAGTAAAAAGGGCAAAGGTTATGGGAGGACATAGTAAAACGGGCAAAGGTTATGGGAGGACATAGTAAAAAGGGCAAAGGTTATGGGAGGACATAGTAAAAATGGCAAAGGTTATGGGAGGACATAGTAAAAAGGGCAAAGGTTATGGGAGGACATAGTAAAAAGGGCAAAGGTTATGGGAGGACATAGTAAAAAGGGCAAAGGTTATGGGAGGACATAGTAAAAAGGGCAACGGTTATGGGAGGACATAGTAAAAATGTAAGGGGAGGATCCACATTGTAAAACACCATGATCTACATGTAAGCGATAATCACTCAGGCAAACCGCTCCTCCTCCACCGATACAGGGGATGAAGGAGAGAAGATGGAATGAAAGGAAGGTTATTTGTTTTGGTATATGGTGCCGCACACACACACACACACACACACACACACGCGCACACACACACACACACACACACACACACACACAAACACACACACACACACACACACACCCCTTCTCTGTAATTCAAGGGTTGCAGACAAGGGGACAGTGCAGAAGTGATTGCCGTGTGAAAAGCACTCCTCCTGCCTTGAGAGCTCGTCTCACGTTACGAGGTCACAGACAATTAGAGAGAGAGAGAGAAGAGGGGACGGCACTCCCGTTGTCATGGCGCCCAGCCACAGCTATCTACACACACACAAACACACATGAACAGACAACCTACACACACACATCACAAATCAAATTGTTATTTGTCACATGCTTCGTCAACAACAGGTGTAGATTAACAGTGAAATGGTCAATTACGGACCTTCTCAACAATACAGAGAGAAGCATAGAAACACAATAACGAGGAATAAATACACAATGAGTAATGATAACCAGGCTATATACAGTGAGTACCTGTACTGAGTCAATGAGTAATGATAACCAGGCTATATACAGTCAGTACCTGTACTGAGTCAATGAGTAATGATAACCAGGCTATATACAGTCAGTACCTGTACTGAGTCAATGAGTCATGATAACCAGGCTATATACAGTGAGTACCTGTACTGAGTCAATGAGTAATGATAACTAGGCTATATACAGTGAGTACCTGTACTGAGTCTTAGAGTAATGGTAACTAGGCTATATACAGTGAGTACCAGTACTGAGTCAATGAGTAATGATAACTAGGCTATATACAGTGAGTACCAGTACTGAGTCAATGAGTAATGATAACCAGGCTATATACAGTCAGTACCTGTACTGAGTCAATGAGTAATGATAACCAGGCTATATACAGTGAGTACCTGTACTGAGTCAATGAGTAATGATAACCAGGCTATATACAGTGAGTACCAGTACTGAGTCAATGAGTAATGATAACCAGGCTATATACAGTCAGTACCTGTACTGAGTCAATGAGTAATGATAACCAGGCTATATACAGTCAGTACCAGTACTGAGTCTTAGAGTAATGATAACCAGGCTATATACAGTCAGTACCAGTACTGAGTCTTAGAGTAATGATAACCAGGCTATATACAGTGAGTACCAGTACTGAGTCTTAGAGTAATGATAACCAGGCTATATACAGTGAGTACCTGTACTGAGTCAATGAGTAATGATAACCAGGCTATATACAGTGAGTACCAGTACTGAGTCAATGAGTCATGATAACTAGGCTATATACAGTGAGTACCTGTACTGAGTCAATGAGTAATGATAACCAGGCTATATACAGTGAGTACCAGTACTGAGTCAATGAGTCATGATAACCAGGCTATATACAGTGAGTACCGGTACTGAGTCAATGAGTAATGATAACCAGGCTATATACAGTGAGTACCAGTACTGAGTCTTAGAGTAATGATAACCAGGCTATATACAGTGAGTACCTGTACTGAGTCTTAGAGTAATGATAACTAGGCTATATACAGTGAGTACCAGTACTGAGTCAATGAGTAATGATAACTAGGCTATATACAGTGAGTACCTGTACTGAGTCAATGAGTAATGATAACCAGGCTATATACAGTGAGTACCAGTACTGAGTCAATGAGTAATGGTAACTAGGCTATATACAGTGAGTACCTGTACTGAGTCAATGAGTCATGATAACCAGGCTATATACAGTGAGTACCAGTACTGAGTCAATGAGTAATGATAACCAGGCTATATACAGTCAGTACCTGTACTGAGTCAATGAGTAATGATAACCAGGCTATATACAGTCAGTACCAGTACTGAGTCTTAGAGTAATGATAACCAGGCTATATACAGTCAGTACCAGTACTGAGTCTTAGAGTAATGATAACCAGGCTATATACAGTGAGTACCAGTACTGAGTCTTAGAGTAATGATAACCAGGCTATATACAGTGAGTACCTGTACTGAGTCAATGAGTAATGATAACCAGGCTATATACAGTGAGTACCAGTACTGAGTCAATGAGTCATGATAACTAGGCTATATACAGTGAGTACCTGTACTGAGTCAATGAGTAATGATAACCAGGCTATATACAGTGAGTACCAGTACTGAGTCAATGAGTCATGATAACCAGGCTATATACAGTGAGTACCGGTACTGAGTCAATGAGTAATGATAACCAGGCTATATACAGTGAGTACCAGTACTGAGTCTTAGAGTAATGATAACCAGGCTATATACAGTGAGTACCTGTACTGAGTCTTAGAGTAATGATAACTAGGCTATATACAGTGAGTACCAGTACTGAGTCAATGAGTAATGATAACTAGGCTATATACAGTGAGTACCTGTACTGAGTCAATGAGTAATGATAACCAGGCTATATACAGTGAGTACCAGTACTGAGTCAATGAGTAATGGTAACTAGGCTATATACAGTGAGTACCTGTACTGAGTCAATGAGTCATGATAACCAGGCTATATACAGTGAGTACCTGTACTGAGTCAATGAGTCATGATAACCAGGCTATATACAGTGAGTACCAGTACTGAGTCAATGAGTAATGATAACCAGGCTATATACAGTGAGTACCTGTACTGAGTCAATGAGTAATGATAACCAGGCTATATACAGTGAGTACCGGTACTGAGTCAATGAGTAATGATAACCAGGCTATATACAGTGAGTACCTGTACTGAGTCTTAGAGTAATGATAACCAGGCTATATACAGTGAGTACCTGTACTGAGTCAATGAGTAATGGTAACTAGGCTATATACAGTGAGTACCTGTACTGAGTCAATGAGTCATGATAACCAGGCTATATACAGTGAGTACCTGTACTGAGTCAATGAGTCATGATAACCAGGCTATATACAGTGAGTACCAGTACTGAGTCAATGAGTAATGATAACCAGGCTATATACAGTGAGTACCTGTACTGAGTCAATGAGTAATGATAACCAGGCTATATACAGTGAGTACCGGTACTGAGTCAATGAGTAATGATAACCAGGCTATATACAGTGAGTACCTGTACTGAGTCTTAGAGTAATGATAACCAGGCTATATACAGTGAGTACCTGTACTGAGTCTTAGAGTAATGGTAACTAGGCTATATACAGTCGGTACCAGTACTGAGTCTTAGAGTAATGGTAACTAGGCTATATACAGTGAGTACCAGTACAGAATCTTAGAGTAATGATAACCAGGCTATATACAGTGAGTACCTGTACTGAGTCTTAGAGTAATGATAACCAGGCTATATACAGTGAGTACCTGTACTGAGTCTTAGAGTAATGATAACCAGGCTATATACAGTGAGTACCAGTACTGAGTCTTAGAGTAATGATAACCAGGCTATATACAGTGAGTACCAGTACTGAGTCAATGAGTAATGGTAACTAGGCTATATACAGTGAGTACCAGTACTGAGTCTTAGAGTCATGATAACCAGGCTATATACATTGAGTACCTGTACTGAGTCTTAGAGTAATGATAACTAGGCTATATACAGTGAGTACCAGTACAGAGTCTTAGAGTAATGATAACTAGGCTATATACAGTGAGTACCAGTACTGAGTCAATGAGTAATGATAACCAGGCTATATACAGTGAGTACCAGTACTGAGTCTTAGAGTAATGATAACTAGGCTATATACAGTCAGTACCAGTACTGAGTCTTAGAGTAATGATAACTAGGCTATATACAGTGAGTACCTGTACTGAGTCTTAGAGTAATGGTAACTAGGCTATATACAGTCAGTACCAGTACTGAGTCTTAGAGTAATGATAACTAGGCTATATACAGTGAGTACCTGTACTGAGTCTTAGAGTAATGGTAACTAGGCTATATACAGTGAGTACCTGTACTGAGTCTTAGAGTAATGGTAACTAGGCTATATACAGTGAGTACCAGTACTGAGTCAATGAGTAATGATAACCAGGCTATATACAGTGAGTACCTGTACTGAGTCTTAGAGTAATGATAACCAGGCTATATACAGTGAGTACCTGTACTGAGTCTTAGAGTAATGATAACCAGGCTATATACAGTCAGTACCAGTACTGAGTCTTAGAGTAATGATAACCAGGCTATATACAGTGAGTACCAGTACTGAGTCAATGAGTAATGATAACTAGGCTATATACAGTGAGTACCTGTACTGAGTCTTAGAGTAATGGTAACTAGGCTATATACAGTCAGTACCAGTACTGAGTCTTAGAGTAATGATAACTAGGCTATATACAGTGAGTACCTGTACTGAGTCTTAGAGTAATGGTAACTAGGCTATATACAGTCAGTACCAGTACTGAGTCTTAGAGTAATGATAACCAGGCTATATACAGTGAGTACCAGTACTGAGTCAATGAGTCATGATAACCAGGCTATATACAGTGAGTACCTGTACTGAGTCAATGAGTAATGATAACTAGGCTATATACAGTGAGTACCTGTACTGAGTCTTAGAGTAATGATAACCAGGCTATATACAGTGAGTACCAGTACTGAGTCAATGAGTCATGATAACCAGGCTATATACAGTGAGTACCAGTACTGAGTCTTAGAGTAATGATAACTAGGCTATATACAGTGAGTACCAGTACTGAGTCTTAGAGTAATGATAACTAGGCTATATACAGTGAGTACCAGTACTGAGTCTTAGAGTAATGATAACCAGGCTATATACAGTGAGTACCAGTACTGAGTCAATGAGTAATGATAACTAGGCTATATACAGTGAGTACCAGTACTGAGTCTTAGAGTAATGATAACCAGGCTATATACAGTGAGTACCAGTACTGAGTCAATGAGTAATGATAACTAGGCTATATACAGTGAGTACCAGTACTGAGTCAATGAGTAATGATAACTAGGCTATATACAGTGAGTACCAGTACTGAGTCTTAGAGTAATGATAACCAGGCTATATACAGTGAGTACCAGTACTGAGTCAATGAGTAATGATAACTAGGCTATATACAGTGAGTACCAGTACTGAGTCAATGAGTAATGATAACTAGGCTATATACAGTGAGTACCAGTACTGAGTCTTAGAGTAATGATAACCAGTCTATATACAGTGAGTACCAGTACTGAGTCAATGAGTAATGATAACTAGGCTATATACAGTGAGTACCAGTACTGAGTCTTAGAGTAATGATAACTAAGCTATATACAGTGAGTACCAGTACTGAGTCAATGAGTAATGATAACTAGGCTATATACAGTGAGTACCAGTACTGAGTCTTAGAGTAATGATAACCAGGCTATATACAGTGAGTACCAGTACTGAGTCTTAGAGTAATGATAACCAGGCTATATACAGTCAGTACCAGTACTGAGTCTTAGAGTAATGATAACTAGGCTATATACAGTGAGTACCTGTAATGAGTCTTAGAGTAATGATAACCAGGCTATATACAGTGAGTACCAGTACTGAGTCTTAGAGTAATGATAACTAGGCTATATACCTGTACTGAGTCTTAGAGTAATGGTAACTAGGCTATATACAGTGAGTACCAGTACTGAGTCAATGAGTCATGATAACCAGGCTATATACAGTGAGTACCAGTACAGAGTCAATGAGTAATGATTACCAGGCTATATACAGTGAGTACCAGTACTGAGTCTATGTACAGGGGTACCAGGTAACTGAGGTAGACAGCGACATATAGGAATGGATAGACTTGGCCACAGGATAGATAACAAGCAGTAACAGTAGCATATGTGAGGAGTCGAAAAAGGTTCAGAAACTACCAGTCCGTGTAGCTATTTGGTTAACTGTTTAGCAGTCGTATCGCTTGGGGGGGTAGAAGCTGTTCAGGGTCCTGTTGGTTCCAGACTTGATGCATCGGTACCACTTGCCGTGCTGTCGCCGAGAGAACAGTCTATGACCTTGGAGGCTAGAGTCATTTTTAGGGCCTTTCTCTTACACCGCCTGGTATGGAGGTAGTGGAAGGCGGGGCCACACACAAATTAAACGCGAGAAATTAAAGCAAAAAGTGACACACATCAAATCAAATCAAATTTTATTGGTCACATAAACATGGTTAGCAGATGTTAATGTGAGTGTAGCGGAATGCTTGTGCTTCTAGTTCCGACAATGCAGTAATAACCAACGAGTAATCTAACCTAACAATTTCACAACAGCTAACTTATACACACAAGTGTAAAGGGATAAAGAATAAGTACATAAAGATATATGAATGAGTGATGGTACAGAACGGCATAGGCAAGATGCAGTAGATGGTATCGAGTACAGTATATACATATGAGATGAGTAATGTAGGGTATGTAAACAAAGTGGCATAGTTTAAAGTGGCTAGTGATACATGTATTACATAAAGATACAGTAGATGGTATCGAGTACAGTATATACATGTGAGATGAGTAATGTAGGGTATGTAAACATTATATTAAGTAGCATTGTTTAAAGTGGCTAGTGATATATTTTTACATCAATTTCCATCATTTGCAGCCACTCAATGTTAGTGGTGTCTGATGGCCTTGAGATAGAAGCTGTTTTTACGTTTCTTGGTCCCAGCTTTGATGCACCTGTACTGATCTCGTCTTCTGGAGGATAACGGGGTGACAGGTAGTGGGTCGGTGGTTGTTGTCCTTGATGATCTTTATGGCCTTCCTGTGACATCGGGTGGTGTAGGTGTCCTGGAGGGCAGGTAGTTTGCCCCCGGTGATGCGTTGTGCAGACCTCACTACCCTCTGGAGAGCATTACGGTTGTGGGCGGAGCAGTTGCCGTACCAGGCGGTTATACAGCCCGACAGGATGCTCTCGATTGTGCATCTGTAGAAGTTTGCGAGTGTTTTTGGTGACAAACTGAATTTCTTCAGCCTCCTGAGGTTGAAGAGGCGCTGCTGTGCCTTCTTCACAACGTTGTCTGTGTGGGTGGACCAATTAAGTTTGTCTGTGATGTGTACGCCAAGGAACTTAAAACTTACTACCCTCTAACTGTCCCGTCAATGTGGATAGGGGGGTGCTCCCTCTACTGTTTCCTGAAGTCCACAATACTCTCCTTAGTTTTGTTGACGTTGAGTTGTGAGGTTATTTTTCTGACACCACACTCTGAGGGCCCTCACCTCCTCCCTGTAGGCCGTCTCGTCGTTGTTGGTAATCAAGCCTACCACTGTAGTGTCGTCCGCAAACTTGATGATTGAGTTGGAGGCGTGCGTGGCCACACAGTCGTGGGTGAACAGGGAGTACAGGAGAGGGCTCAGAACGCACCCTTGTGGGGCCCCATTGTTGAGGATCAGAGGGGTGGAGATGTTGTTACCTACCCTCACCACCTGGGGGCAGCCCGGCAGGAAGCTCAGTACCCAGTTGCACAGGGCGGGGTCGAGACCCAGGGCCTCGAGCTTGATGACGAGTTTGGAGGATATTATGGTGTTAAATGGTGAGCTGTAGTCGATGAACAGCATTCTCACATAGGTATTCCTCTTGTTCTGATGGGTTAGGGCAGTGTGCAGTGTGGTTGCGATTGCGTCGTCTGTGGACCTATTGGGGCGGTAAGCAAATTGGAGTGGGTTGGGTCTAGGGTGTCAGGTAGGGTGGAGGTGATATGGTCCTTGACTAGTCTCTCAAAGCACTTCATGATGACGGAAGTGAGTGCTAAGGGCTAGTCGTTTAGCTCAGTTACCTTAGCTTTCTTGGGAACAGGAACAATGTTGGTCCTCTTGAAGCATGTGGGAACAGCAGACTGGGATAAGGATTGATTGAATATGTCCGTAAACACACCAGCCAGCTGGTCTGCGCATGCTCTGAGGGCGCGGCTGGGGATGCCGTCTGGGCCTGCAGCCTTGCGAGGGTTAACACGTTTAAATGTTTTACTCACGTCAGCTGCAGTGAAGGAGAGTCTGCATGTTTTGGTTGCGGGCCGTGTCAGTGGCACTGTATTGTCCTCAAAGCGATCAAAAAAGTTATTTAGTCTGTCTGGGAGCAAGACATCCTGGTCCGTGACGGGGCTGGTTTTCTTTTTGTAATCTGTGATTGAAATAGACCCTGCCACATACATTGAATTGCAACTCTACTTTGTCTCTATACTGACGCTTAGCTTGTTTGATTGCCTTGCGGAGGGAATAGCTAC
>NC_092157.1:4787224-4799724 GCF_045791955.1 Oncorhynchus clarkii lewisi
CTGGTAGTAGACCAGTGTCAACATGACTGAGAAGACACATGACCTGGTAGTAGACCAGTGTCAACATGACTGAGAAAACACATGACCTGGTAGTAGACCAGTGTCAACATGACTGAGAAGACACATGACCTGGTAGTAGACTAGTGTCAACATGACTGAGAAGACACATGACCTGGTAGTAGACCCGTGTCAACATGACTGAGAAGACACATGACCTGGTAGTAGACCAGTGTCAACATGACTGAGGAGACACATGACCTGGTAGTAGACCAGTGTCAACATGACTGAGAAGACACATGACCTGGTAGTAGACTAGTGTCAACATGACTGAGAAGACACATGACCTGGTAGTAGACCCGTGTCAACATGACTGAGAAGACACATGACCTGGTAGTAGACCAGTGTCAACATGACTGAGGAGACACATGACCTGGTAGTAGACCAGTGTCAACCTGACTGAGAAGACACATGACCTGGTAGTAGACCAGTGTCAACATGACTGGGAAGACACATGACCTGAGATGAAGACAAAACTAAACAGGAAATATTATCACTAGCCACTTTAAACAATGCTACTTAATATAATGTTTACATACCGTACATTACTCATCTCATATGTATATGTATATACTGTACTCTATATCATCTACTGCATCTTTATGTAATACATGTATCACTAGCCACTTTAACTATGCCACTTTGTTTACATACTCATCTCATATGTATATACTGTACTCGATACCATCTACTGCATCTTTATGTAATACATGTATCACTAGCCACTTTAAACTATGCCACTTTTATGTTTACATACCCTACATTACTCATCTAATATGTATATACTGTACTCAATACCATCTACTGCATCTTGCCTATGCCGCTCTGTACCATCACTCATTCATATATCTTTATGTACATATTCTTTATCCCTTTACACTTGTGTGTATAAGTTAGCTGTTGTGAAATTGTTAGGTTAGATTACTCGTTGGTTATTACTGCATTGTCGGAACTAGAAGCACAAGCATTTCGCTACCCTCGCATCTGCTAACCATGTGTATGTGACAAATACATTTTATTTGATTAGATTTTTACTATACACTGACTGGACAAAACATTAGGAATACCTGCTCTTTCCGTAACACAGACTGACCAGGTGAATCCAGCTAAAAGCTATGATCTCTTAGTGATGTCACTTCAATCAGTGTAGATGAAGGGAAGGAGACTGGTTAAACAAGGATTTTTAAGCCTTGAGACAATTGAGACAACGAATTGTGTAATAAATGTGTGCCATTCAGAAAGGTGAATGGGCAAAACAAAAGATTGAAGTGACTTTTAATGGGTTATGACAGCACCAACCTGACACAGCTGTGGGGAGTATTTGGAGTCAACACAGACCAGAATCCCTGTGGAACGCTTTCTACACCTCGTATTGTCCATGCCCCGCGACGAATTGAGTCTGTTCCGAGGCAGCTAAATATTAGGAAGGTGTTCCTAATGTTTTGTACACTCAGTGAAGTATATACTATATAGTGAGGAATAGAGTGGCATTTCAGACTTCTACATTTCTTATACTGCAGGGAGAATTCACAAACCGCAGACAGAAACACCTCTCAGGAAAGCTCCTGTTAGGTAGTTTATATAGTATGACACTGTCACGCTGCACAAAACCTAAGCTTGCTTTTATGAGCAGAAATCATAACACTGCGTCAATCCACCCAAAGGATTTAGTGATTTGGCCAAATATCATTTCAGATCCTTCTAATATTTTGTCAGGACAGTTGATTGTAAAGACTGACAGTTTTATATAGACTGCTATAAGAAGGGTTAGCTACCAAGTTACAGAGTTTTATATAGACTGCTATAAGAAGGGTTAGCTACCAAGTTACAGAGTTTTCTATAGACTGCTGTAAGAAGGGTTAGCTACCAAGTTACCTAGTTTAATATAGACTGCTATAAGAAGGGTTAGCTACCAAGTTACAGAGTTTTATATAGACTGCTGTAAGAAGGGTTAGCTACCAAGTTACAGAGTTTAATATAGACTGCTATAAGAAGGGTTAGCTACCAAGTTACAGAGTTGTATATAGACTGCTATAAGAAGGGTTAGCTACCAAGTTACAGAGTTGTATATAGACTGCTATACGAAGGGTTAGCTACCAAGTCACCTAGTTTAATATAGACTGCTATAAGAAGGGTTAGCTACCAAGTTACAGAGTTTTATATAGACTGCTATAAGAAGGGTTAGCTACCAAGTCACCTAGTTTAATATAGACTGCTATAAGAAGGGTTAGCTACCAAGTTACAGAGTTTTATATAGACTGCTATACGAAGGGTTAGCTACCAAGTCACCTAGTTTAATATAGACTGCTATAAGAAGGGTTAGTTACCAAGTTACAGAGTTTTATATTGACTGCTATAAGAAGGGTTAGCTACCAAGTTACAGAGTTTTATATAGACTGCTATAAGAAGGGTTAGCTACCAAGTTACAGAGTTTTATATTGACTGCTATAGGAAGGGTTAGCTACCAAGTTACAGAGTTTAATATAGACTGCTATAAGAAGGGTTAGCTACCAAGTTACAGAGTTTAATATAGACTGCTATAAGAAGGGTTAGCTACCAAGTTACAGAGTTTTATATTGACTGCTATAAGAAGGGTTAGCTACCAAGTTACAGAGTTTTATATTGACTGCTATAAGAAGGGTTAGCTACAAAGTTACAGAGTTTTCTATAGACTGCTATAAGAAGGGTTAGCTACCAAGTTACAGAGTTGTATATAGACTGCTATAAGAAGGGTTAGCTACCAAGTTACAGAGTTGTATATAGACTACTAAAAGAAGGGTTAGCTAACAAGTTACAGAGTTTTATATTGACTGCTATAAGAAGGGTTAGCTACCAAGTTACAGAGTTTAATATAGACTGCTATAAGAAGGGTTAGCTACCAAGTTACAGAGTTTTATATAGACTGCTATAAGAAGGGTTAGCTACCAAGTCACCTAGTTTAATATAGACTGCTATAAGAAGGGTTAGTTACCAAGTTACCTAGTTTAATATAGACTGCTATAAGAAGGGTTAGCTACCAAGTTACAGAGTTTTATATTGACTGCTATAAGAAGGGTTAGCTACCAAGTTACAGAGTTTTATATAGACTGCTATAAGAAGGGTTAGCTACCAAGTTACAGAGTTTTATATTGACTGCTATAAGAAGGGTTAGCTACAAAGTTACAGAGTTTTCTATAGACTGCTATAAGAAGGGTTAGCTACCAAGTTACAGAGTTGTATATAGACTGCTATAAGAAGGGTTAGCTACCAAGTTACAGAGTTGTATATAGACTACTATAAGAAGGGTTAGCTAACAAGTTACAGAGTTTTATATTGACTGCTATAAGAAGGGTTAGCTACAAAGTTACAGTGTTTTATATAGACTACTATAAGAAGGGTTAGCTACCAAGTTACAGAGTTGTATATAGACTACTATAAGAAGGGTTAGCTACCAAGTTACAGAGTTTTATATTGACTGCTATAAGAAGGGTTAGCTACCAAGTTACAGAGTTTAATATAGACTGCTATAAGAAGGGTTAGCTACCAAGTTACAGAGTTTAATATAGACTGCTATAAGAAGGGTAAGCTACCAAGTTACAGAGTTGTATATAGACTGCTATAAGAAGGGTTAGCTACCAAGTTACAGAGTTTAATATAGACTGCTATAAGAAGGGTTAGCTACCAAGTTACAGAGTTGTATATAGACTGCTATAAGAAGGGTTAGCTACCAAGTTACAGAGTTTAATATAGACTACTATAAGAAGGGTTAGCTACCAAGTTACAGAGTTTTATATTGACTGCTATAAGAAGGGTTAGCTACCAAGTTACAGAGTTGTATATAGACTGCTATAAGAAGGGTTAGCTACCAAGTTACAGAGTTGTATATAGACTGCTATAAGAAGGGTAAGCTACCAAGTTACAGAGTTGTATATAGACTGCTATAAGAAGGGTTAGCTACCAAGTTACAGAGTTTAATATAGACTTCTATAAGAAGGGTTAGCTACCAAGTTACAGAGTTGTATATAGACTGCTATAAGAAGGGTTAGCTACCAAGTTACAGAGTTTAATATAGACTGCTATAAGAAGGGTTAGCTACCAAGTTACAGAGTTTTATATTGACTGCTATAAGAAGGGTTAGCTACCAAGTTACAGAGTTTAATATAGACTGCTATAAGAAGGGTTAGCTACCAAGTTACAGAGTTTAATATAGACTGCTATAAGAAGGGTAAGCTACCAAGTTACAGAGTTGTATATAGACTGCTATAAGAAGGGTTAGCTACCAAGTTACAGAGTTTAATATAGACTGCTATAAGAAGGGTTAGCTACCAAGTTACAGAGTTGTATATAGACTGCTATAAGAAGGGTTAGCTACCAAGTTACAGAGTTTAATATAGACTACTATAAGAAGGGTTAGCTACCAAGTTACAGAGTTTTATATTGACTGCTATAAGAAGGGTTAGCTACCAAGTTACAGAGTTGTATATAGACTGCTATAAGAAGGGTTAGCTACCAAGTTACAGAGTTGTATATAGACTGCTATAAGAAGGGTAAGCTACCAAGTTACAGAGTTGTATATAGACTGCTATAAGAAGGGTTAGCTACCAAGTTACAGAGTTTAATATAGACTTCTATAAGAAGGGTTAGCTACCAAGTTACAGAGTTGTATATAGACTGCTATAAGAAGGGTTAGCTACCAAGTTACAGAGTTTAATATAGACTGCTATAAGAAGGGTTAGCTACCAAGTTACAGAGTTTTATATTGACTGCTATAAGAAGGGTTAGCTACCAAGTTACAGAGTTGTATATAGACTGCTGTAAGAAGGGTTAGCTACCAAGTTACCTAGTTTAATATAGACTGTTAAGGTCCCCTCCTGACCAGGTTCCAGGGTGATGAGTTTAGGTCACCTCCTGACCAGGTTCCTGGGTGTTGGGTGAGGGGTTAAGGTCACCTCTTGACCAGGTTGCTGGGTGATGGGATAAGGTCACCTCCTGACCAGGTTCCTGGGTGTTGGGTGATGGGTTAAGGTCACCTCTTGACCAGGTTCCTGGGTGTTGGGTGATGGGTTAAGGTCACCTCCTGACCAGGTTCCTGGGTGATTGGTTAAGGTCACCTCCTGACCAGGTTCCTGGGTGTTGGGTTAAGGTCACCTCCTGACCAGGTTCCTGGGTCATGAGTTCAGGTCACCTCCTGACCAGGCTCCTGTGTGATGGGTTAAGGTCACCTCTTGACCAGGTTCCTGGGTGTTGGGTGATGGGTTAAGGTCACCTCTTGACCAGGTTGCTGGGTGATGGGATAAGGTCACCTCCTGACCAGGTTCCTGGGTGTTGGGTGATGGGTTAAGGTCACCTCTTGACCAGGTTCCTGGGTGTTGGGTGATGGGTTAAGGTCACCTCCTGACCAGGTTCCTGGGTGATTGGTTAAGGTCACCTCCTGACCAGGTTCCTGGGTGTTGGGTTAAGGTCACCTCCTGACCAGGTTCCTGGGTCATGAGTTCAGGTCACCTCCTGACCAGGCTCCTGTGTGATGGGTTAAGGTCACCTCTTGACCAGGTTCCTGGGTAATGGGTTAAGGTCACCTCTTGACCAGGTTCCTGGGTGTTGGGTTAAGGTCACCTCCTGACCAGGTTCCTGGGTGATGAGTTCAGGTCACCTCCTGACCAGGTTCCTGGGTGTTGGGTGATGGGTTAAGGTCACCTCTTGACCAGGTTCCTGGGTGTTGGGTGATGGGTTAAGGTCACCTCCTGACCAGGTTCCTGGGTGTTGGGTTAAGATCACCTCCTGACCAGGTTCCTGGGTGATGGGTTAAGGTCACCTCCTAACCAGGTTCCTGGGTGATGGGTTAAGGTCACCTCTTGACCAGGTTCCTGGGTGATGGGTTAAGGTCACCTCCTGTCCAGGTTCCTGGGTGATTGGTTAAGGTCACCTCCTGACCAGGTTCCTGGGTGTTGGGTGATGGGTTAAGGTCACCTCCTGACCAGGTTCCTGGGTGATTGGTTAAGGTCACCTCCTGACCAGGTTCCTGGGTGTTGGGTTAAGGTCACCTCTTGACCAGGTTCCTGGGTGATGCGTGGAAGGAAAACGCTCAGAGATTTTCACCAGATTTCAACAGGCCAAAGGTGTCTTTAAAACAGTTACAGAATTTAATGGCTGTGATTAAGGTCACAAGGGCTTTGATATTTATTAATAAACCAAAAGGGGTAGGCAAGAGAATGGTCGTAGACAGGCCAAAGGTCAAGACCAGATCAGAGTCCAGGAGGTACAGAGTGGCAGACAGGCTCGTGGTCAAGGCAGGCAGAAAGGTCAGGCAGGCGGGTACAGAGTCCAGAACACAGGCAAGGGTCAAAACCAGGAGGACTAGAAAAAGGAGAATGCGAAAGGTTGACTTGGAACATACAGAAGAACTGGGACAGACAGACAAATACCCAGGTGATAATGGGGAAGATGGGTGACACCTGGAGGGGGTGGAGACAATCACAAGGACAGGTGAGACAGATCAGGCTGTGACAGTGATAGGAGAAAACTGAGGATGGATCAACAACATTGTAGTTACTCCACAATACTAACCTAATTGACAGAGTGAAAAGAAGGAAGCCTGTACAGAATAAAAATATTCCAAAACATGCATCCTGTTTGCAACAAGGCACTAAAGTAATACTGCAAAAACATGTGGAAAAGCAATGAACGTTTTGTCCTGAATACACAGCGTTATGTTTGTGGCAAATCCAACACAACACGTGACTGAGTACCACTCTCCATATTTTCAAGTGGTGGCTGCATCATGTTATGGTTATGCCTGTAATCGTTAAGGAACGGGGAGTTTTTTATGATACAAAAGAATCGGAATGGAGCTAAGCAACAGGCAACACCTTAGATGTGTCACGTCTTCTCCTGCTCCTCCCCTCCGGCGTACGACGTCGCCGGAATACTAACCACCGCACCTGGCACTCATCATTACGCACACCTGGCACTCATCATTACGCGCACCTGGCACGCATCATTACGCGCACCTGGCACTCATCATTACGCACACCTGGCACTCATCATTACGCACACCTGGCACGCATCATTACGCACACCTGCCACGCATCATTACGCACACCTGGCACTCATCATTACGCACACCTGGCACTCATCATTACGCGCACCTGTAAATCATTCTGATTCACACCTGGGCTTCATTAGCTTCATAATTTCCTCCCCTTTATATGTCACTCTCTTATGTTCACTCAGCAGTTGGTAGTATTTTTGTGTACCGGCGTGTAGACACATGGAGTTGTCTCATTCCTGGGTTTGTTGTTTTATTAAACGTTTCATACTGCTTCCCGACTCACAGCTCCATTATTACAAGAGGAAAACCTGGTTCAGTCTGATTTCCAACAGACACTGGGAGACAAATTAACCTTTGAGCAGGACAATAACCTAAAACACAAGGTGAAATATACACTGGAGGTGCTTACCAAGAAGACGTTGAATGTTCCTGAGTGGCCTAGTTACAGTTTTGACTTAAATCGGCTTGAAAATCTATACAAAAACTTGAAAATGGCTGTCTAGCAATGATCAACAAACAACTTGACAGAGCTAGAAGACTATTGTACATTCCTGGTGTGCAAAGCTCATAGAGACATATCCAGAAAGAGAGCCTACAGTAGCACCTAGATCTTCTGCACATATTCTGTCAGACCTGGGCCCTGACAGTAAGTGTGTAAAGTACATAAGTCAAAATACTTTAAAGTATATCTTTAATATATTTAAAGTATATCTACTTAATGAGTTGTTTTGGGGTAGGATAATGAAAACCAGGTGTGCAAAGAACAAGACAAAACAAATGGATACATGAAAAATGGAGCGGCGATGGCTAGAAAGCCGGTGACGTCGAACGCCGAACGCCGAACGAACAAGGAGAGGAGCTGACTTCGGCGGAAGTCATGACAGTCCCGTAAGCAATCTGATCCTGGGGCTCTGTTCACAAACACAAACCGACCCCACAGAGCACCAGGACAGCAACACAATTAGACTCAACCACATCAAGAGAAAACCAAAAGATAATTACTTGACACATCAGGAAGAATTAACAAAAGAAAACTGAGCAAAGTAGAATGCTTTTGTCCCTAAACAGAGAGTACACAGTTGCAGAATGCCTGACCACTGTGACTGACACAAACTTAAGGAAAGCTTTGACTATGTATAGACTCAGTGAGCATAGCCTAGCTATTGAGAGAGGCAGCAGTAGGCAGACCTGGCTTTCAAGACAAGACAGGCTATATGACCACTGCCTACAAAATTATGTGGAAACTGAGCTGCACTTCCTAACCTCCTGCCAAATGTATGACCATATTAGAGACACATATTTCCCTCAGATTACACAGACCTACAAAGAATTTGAAAAAAATCCAGTTTTGGTAAACTCTATATCTATTGGGTGAAATACCACAGTGTGCCATCACAGCAGAACGATTTGTGACCTGTTTTTACAAGGGCTATCAGTGAAGAACAAAACCATAGTACCCAAAATGATGTTTATGGATTTTCCCTTTTGTACTATTTGCTCATCGTTACGACACATAAAACAATAAACTCAGCAAAAAAATAAACGTCTCTTTTTCAGGACCCTGTCTTTCAAAGACAATTTGTAAAAATCCAAATAACTTTACAGATCTTCATTGTAAAGGGTTTAAACACTGTTTTCCATGCTTGTTCAATGAACCATAAAAAATTAATGAACATTCACCCGTGGAACGGTCGTTAAGACACTAATAGCTTACAGAAGGTAGGCAATTGAGGTTTCAGTTATGAAAACCTAGGACACTAAAGAGGCCTTTCTACTGACTCTGAAAAACAACATAAGAAAGATGCCCAGGGACCCTGCTCATCTGCGTGAACGTGCCTTAGGCATACTGCAAGGAGGCATGAGGACCGCAGATCTGGCCAGAGCAATAAATTGCAATGTTCGTACTGTGAGACGCCTAAGACAGCGCTACAGGGAGACAGGGCGGACAGCTGATCGTCCACGCTGTGGCAGACCACATGTAAAAACACCTGCACAGGATCGGTACATCCGAACATCACACCTGCAGGACAGGTACTAGATGGCAACAACAACTCCCCGAGTTACACCAGGAATGCACAATCCCTCCATCAGTGCTCAAACTGTCCGCAACAGGCTGAGAGAGGTTGGACTGAGGGTTTGTACTGGCAGGACTGGCAAAAGGTGCTCTTCACTGACGAGTCACGGTTTTGTCTCACCAGGGGTGATGGTCGGATTCGCGTTTATCGTCGAGGGAATGAGCTTTACACCGAGGCCTGTACTCTGGAGCAGGATCGATTTGAAGGTGGAGGGTCCGTCATGGTCTGGGGTGGTGTGTCACAGCATCATCGGACTGAGCTTGTTGTCATTGCAGGCAATCTCAACACTGTGCATTACAGGGAAGACACCCTCCTCCCTCATGTGGTACCCAATCCTGCAGGCTCATCCTGACATGACCCTCCAGTATGAAAATGCCACCAGCCATACTACTCATTATGTGTGGGATTTCCTGCAAGACAGGAATGTCAGTGTTCTGCCATGGCCAGCAAAGAGCGTGGATCTCAATCCCATTGAGCACATCTGGGACCTGTTGGATCGGAGGGTGAGGGCTAGAGCCATTCCCCCCAGAAATGTCTGGGAAGTTGCAGGTGCCATGGTGGAAGAGTGGGGTAACATCTCACAGCAAGAACTGGCAAATCTGGTGCAGTCCATGAGGAAGAGATGCACTGCAGTTCTTAATGCAGCTGGTGGCCACACCAGATACTGACTGTTACTTTTGATTTTTACCCCCCTTTGTTCAGGGACACATTATTCCATTTCTGTTAGTCACATATCTGTGGAACTTGTTCAGTTTATGTCTCAGTTGTTGAATCTTGTCATGTTCATTCAAATATTTACACATGTTAAGTTTTCTGAAAATAAACGCAGTTGACAGTGAGAGGACGTTTCTTTTTTGGCTGAGTTTATGACATTTGAAATGACTCTTTTCGTTTGAAACTTTTTGTAAGTGTAATGTTTACTGTTAGTTTTTGATGATCTATTTCACTTTCTTTGGCAATGTTATGTTTTACATGCCAATAAATATGAAATATGAAATTGAACTGGAGAGAGAGAGAGAGAGAGAGAGAGAGAGAGAGAGAGAGAATGAGAGAGAGAGAGAGAGAAAGAGGCAGAGAGAGAGGGAGAGAGAGAGAGAGAGAGAGAGAGAGAGAGAGAGAGAGAGAGATGTCTGGCCTCTCACTCCAGTCTACTTTGCTCGTAGCCAACGCAGGAAATTAAGAAATAGGATCACATCAAAATATGCAATCCCCTATCATCCCCAGCAAACCTTTTCAAAAGTATACAGGCAAACCAGCATAGGATTTAGGAGATCAATCTTCGCCAAATGAAACATATAAACGGATGTTTTAATGATATGAAGAAAAAAAAAAGAACATAGGTGCAATGCTGTCAGTCTTTTAATTCACACACAACAGACAGAATTAGCAACGATCATTTATTATAATGATTTTGTCAGACATTTTTTTTTTATGTATACTCTATTGGGAAAGAACGGGAAGGTATTCTGAAACCATTTCCACATTTTGTTACATTTACAGACCAGCGAGACCAGGAGGGCAAACGACAAACAAAACAAATACTGTTTGGTGGCCTACCGATATTTTTTTTTGAGTTTGTTCTACATGGGGAGAAGCTAGGCACCGAATTCCCTTGCCTGCGTGTGTTGTTGAGGCCATTTTGAGCAATTTATCCCTCACACCATGGACAGTATGTTGGCTGCAAATAAGTTGATGACTCGAGAAGATGTGAAGAGGTCCATAACAACAATCTCCCCTTTTATAAAAAAAAATGTATTGGGAACACCTCACTGCACCCTCATCATATGCAAGTATTATTTATTATTTACTACACCTCACTGCAAGTATTCCCTTTGTACAACTGCAGTATTTATTAGTAGTATTTATTAGTAGTAGTATATTTTTCTCCTACTGTATATATGTGATACCATAACTACCATAACTGTCCCTGCACACACCTGTGTAAACACACCTGTGTCTCCAGATCAAATAAACTGTGTTTTAATAAAAAAAAATAATAATAATAATAATAATAATTCTAAAATGTATTCAATATTGTTTTCCCCCCTCATCGTTCTACCCACAATATCCCGTAATGACAAAAACAAAAACAGGTTTTTAGATATTTTAACAAAAAAAAACGAAATGTCTACTACATCTACATACCAGTTGCAGAACACCGACTCATTCAAGGGTTTTTCTTTATTTTTTACTGTTTTCTACATTGTAGAATAATAGTGAAGAAATCAAAACTATGAAATAACACATGTGGAATCATGTAGTAACCAAAAAAAGTGTTAAGCAAATCAAAATATATTTTATATTTTATATACTTCAAAGTAAACACCCTTTGCCTTGATGTCAGCTTTGCACTCTCTTGACATTCTTGGCATTCTCTCAACCAGCTTCACCTGGTTTTGAAGTTCCCACATATGCTGAGCACTTGTTGGCTGCTTTTCCTTCACTCTAAGGTTCAATTCATCCCAAACCATCAAAAATTGGTTGAGGTCGGGTGATTGTGGAGGCCAGGTCATCTGATGCAACACTCCATCACTCTGCTTCTTGGTCAAATAGCCCTTACACAGCCAGGAGGTGTGTTGGCTCATTGTCCTGTTGAAAAACAAATGATAGTCCCACTAAGCGCAAGCCAGATGGGATGACGTATCACTGCAGAGTGCTGTGGTAGCCATGCTGATTAAGTATGTCTTGAATTCTAAATAAATCACTGACAGTGTCACCACTAAAGCACCCCCACACCATAACACCTCCTCCTCCATGCTTCACGTGGGAACCACACATGTGGAGATCATCCATTCACCTACTCTGCGTCTCACAAAGACATGGCGGTTGGAACCAAATGTCTCAAATTTGGACTCATCAGACCAAAGGACAGATTTCCATCGGTCTAATGTCCATACCTCGTGTTTTTTGACCTAAGAAAGTCTCTTCTTATTATTGGTGTCCTTTAGTTGTGGTTTATTTGCAGCAATTCGACCATGAAGGCCTGATTCACGCAGTCTCCTTTGAACAGTTGATGTTGAGATGTGTCTGTTCACAAATGCTCTGTGAAGCATTTATGTGGGCTGCAATTTCTGAACAGCCAAGACAACGCAGGAGAGGCTTTGGGACAAGTCTCTGAATGTCCTTGAGTGGCCCAGCCAGAGCCCAGACTTGAACCCAATCAAACATTTCTGGAGAGACCTGACAATAGCTGTGCAGTGACGCTCCCCATCCAACCTGACAGAGCTTGAGAGGATATGCAGAGAAAAATGGGAGAAACTCCCCAAGTACAGGTGGGCCAAGCTTGTAGCATCATACCCAAGAAGACTCCAGGCTGTAATCACTGCCAAAGGTGCTTCAAC